>NC_058131.1:276591101-276672558 GCF_016433145.1 Gracilinanus agilis
TATATATATATATATATATATATTTTTTTTTTTTTTTTTTTTTTTTTAGCCCTTACCTTCTATCTTAGAATCAATTCTGTGTATTGGCTCCAAGGCAGAAGAGTAGTAAGGGCTGGGCAATGGGGGTTGAGTGACTTTCCTAGGGTCACACAGCTAGGAAGTGTCTAAGGTCAGATTTGAACCTAGGACCTCCTGTCTCTATCTCTATATATTTTAGATATGAAACTCTCTATCCAAGAGACTGAAAAATTTTCCCCAAATTTCTGCTTTCCTTCTAATTTTGGCTATATTCGAATTATTTTTACATAAACTTTTTAATTTAATGTAATCAAAATTTTCCATTTTACATCTCACAATTCATAAATTCTTTTCCTATGCATAATCTGTATGTTGCCTGTTCTCATTTGCTTATAGATATCTCCTTTTATGTCTAGGTCATGTATCCATTTTGATCTTATCTCAGTAAATGGTGTCAGATATTGGTCTATACTTAGCCTGTGCCAAATTACTTTCCAATTGTTCCAGCAATTTTGATTCAACAGTGAGTCCTTACCGCCAATACTTGGATCTATACTTCTGTCAAATCCAAAGTTACTATAATCTTTTATTGCTGTTTGTTGTATGACTGTTCTGTTCCACTGATCTCCCTTTCTACTTTTTAGCCAGTAGCAGATATTTTGAAATATTGCTTTTTTTTTTAGTTTAAAATCTGGTACTGCTAGAGTTCCTTCCTTTACATTTCCCCCTATTATTTAATATTTTGTATTCTTGATCTTTTGTTCTTCCAAATGAATTGTTATTTATTTTTCTGGCTCAATATTTTGGTAATTGGGGAGGCATTGGATAAATATATTAGTTTAGGTAGGATTGTAATTTTATTTATTTATTTTTTAAACCATTACTTTCTATCTTAGAACCAATACTGTGTATTGCTTCCAAAACAGAAGAGCGGTAAGGGCTAGGCAATGGGGGTTAAGTGACTTGCCCAGGGTCACACATCTAGGAAGTATCTGAGGCCAAATTTGAATTTAGGACCTCTGGTGTCTAGACCTGGCTCTCAATCCACTGAGCTACCTACCTGCCCCAGATTGCAATTTTAATTATATGACTCTGCTCATGTATGAAAAATTAATATTTCTCCACTTATTTAAATCTGACTTTATTTGTGTAAAGAGTGTTTTATAATCATGTTTGTGAGGCTTTGAAAATCTTAAGGGGCTATGTAAATGCTAGTATATTGTTATGTAGGGACCCACATTCAAGGATTTTTTTTGCTCAGATTGCCAGGTCAAGACAATTGAACTTTTCAAGTACTTCTACAACAGAGGGAGAAAGGATGGTAGGATGGAGAATCCTGTATCCATAGTCTGGTGCCATGGATTTTACCTCTGGCACTGTCCCCAAACCCCCTGGGTGACCTAGGGCAAAGCATCTGCTAAACATTAACTGAACATTTGGCAAATTCTTTATCTTGGCATTCAAGTCCTTCCACAATCTGGCTCCTACATCTTTCTAGTTAGTGGTGTCTCCTACTATTTTATGCACACAGAGAATCACAGAATCTCAGAAATGAAAAGGACCTCTGAGCTCATCCTGAACAGAAAGGCCTTTGGAGAGCATCCCTAATGAGCTGTCATCCAACCTTCCTTTGAAGATCCCAGGGAGGCAGCCCATGCCCATGCCTCCAGGGACAACTCTAGTTAGCAGGAAGTTTCCTTTTCCAGCCAGCCAAAATCTAACTTTCTGCAGCTTCCCAACTCTGCCTTCTGGGACCAAATAGATGCTAGACTAATGTACTTCTGTTCACATAACTATCTTTGAAGGTACTTGATGTCATCTTGAATATATCCCCCTACTTCTGTCTTCACCAAGTTCACCATCCCCAGGTCTTCTGCTATCCTGGCTCTCTTTCTCTTAATCCATCCTACCTCACTGTATAGCCACTGGAAATTATTTTGCATATTCTTTGAATATATATTTTTTGTACTGAGTTCTGTGTTCAGGTGATTTATGTTCCAGTAAAATGGAAGTTCCTTGAGGGCAGAGTGTTTCATTTTTGTCTTTGTATCCCCTAAACCCAAGAACAGAGCCAAAGGTATATTCCTAAAGCCTAGATGGGACCACAGCAGGCCCCAGCTCAAAACATTGCAGTGACTCTCTATTGTCTTTAAAATGAAGCACAAACTCTTCTTGTTGGCATTTAAAGTTCTTTATATAGGGATTTCAATCTTCCTTTTCAGGCTTATTCTTTGTTCCCCTTCCCAAACTCCAGAGTCCAAACTAGCCATGTTGCTCCTCCCACACACTATTCTTCCATCTTTGCCCTCTTACAAATTGTCTTTCATGCTTGGAAAGCAATCCCTCTTCCTTTCTGCCTCACAGAATCCAAAGCTTCTTTCAAAGCTTAGTTCAAAGACCATCCATTACATGAGACCTGCTTGCCTCAATGAGTGCCTGCCTCCACCAAATTTTCCTGTATTTATTGTATTTTTTATACTATATAAATTTTTATATTATTTTATCATATTATATATGACATATATTTTATTATATATTTATATTATATTATTTCATGCCATTTCCTTGAAAACAGAAACTGTATCCCCAGCATCTAGCACAGGACCTAGCATGTGGCCAGCACTTAACAAACACTCACGAATTGATTACCACTTGCCAAATGAACGAATGAACTGACTGGCCCTAGAATAGCATGATCTTCAGGGCTCTTGCCGTCCTGATCCTGCTTCTCTAGACACCCCTAAATCTGTCCAGGTTCTCCTTGAAATAGGGCAGCCACAACCGAACACAGAACTTCAGGGAATGAGACTAAGTATCACCCACCTTGGCCTGGCCACTTTGACCCTAGTTTAAAAAGTAGAGAGCACTATGTCTCCTTTTTTTATGTTACAAACGTTAACAGATTGTTTGTTCTCCTACCCATGGGAGCTCTCTTGTAACAAAGTAAAATAATTAAATCAGATAGTCTGAAAGCTCAGGAAACATTCCACATTTGCAACAGCTCCCCGGCTCCTGTCCCCTGAAACAAACGTGTCACAGGAATCTAGTTACTCTTCATGGTGGGGAGGGAGAGAAAACCACCACATACATTCTCAAGGTACAAATAAAGCCAAGCAAAAAAAAGGGCCATGAACTTTAGAATTGGGAAACTGCCTTTTTTCTTCCCAAACATTTGAATCAGTTTTTTATCTGTCTTGGAAATGAGACCTTCATCAGCAAAAAAACTTGCTGTAAAGATTTCTTTCCCCAATTGTTTCCCTTTTAATGTTAGCTTTATTGGATTAATTTATACAAAAACTTCTTAAATATATGTGATCAAAAGAATTCATTTTTTTTTTTGTCATGAACTTTTCTTCTACCATAGATCTGATTATTTTCCTCCTACATTTCTTTTGTTTACTACATGACCTTTCATATAGCAAGGCCAGGTACCCAACTGGAGTTTATTTTGGTTTATAAAGTGGGAAGTACTGGTCTAAATTCAATTTCTTCCATACTGCTTTGCTTTTCAACATTCCCCAAAAGGTTTTGTGGAATTGGGAGCTTTCATCCCAATAGTTAGGATCTTTCTATTTATCAAAAACTAAGATAAACATTTGCTTCTGTGAGTTGTATATCTAATCTGTTCCAGTGATCAAACTATTTTTTAACTAGCATCAAATTGTTAGATAATTACTTCTTTGTTGACTAGTTTGAGATCTGAAACTGCTAGGTCTCTTATTCCTAATTTCATGATTTCCTTAAGATTCCCGATATCCTCCCCCCACACACACACACCAATATAAATTTTATTACTACTGTCGACATGGAATCTAGAGTCCCCAAACTTGTGGCTTAGTGAGATCTGATGAACCCCAAGTTTCAGAAATAGCTTGTAGGTTGGAGACCCCAAAGCTTGTGCTTGTTCCCTGTTCCCACCCAGAAGGGAATCTCACACTAGCAGTTCCAGACTGAATAATGGACCCCAGGGTAAATGCTAAATACCCTTTTGTCTTGGGTAGTCTTCCCCATAGTATCTGGGACCCTTACCCAGGAGGACACACCTGGGCAGGGACCCTCCTTTAGTATCCATTGTGCAAGCAGCCCCTTCCCTTACACCCTAGCCTCTAGCTATGATTCCTTTCCCAAGCTTGATTGTATCCATCAATCATTTCTCCCAACCCCTGGATCTTCCCAAATGGTATATAAGTTCCCCAATTTCCTTTGTTCCTTGAAGTCATCATCTAGCGCAGGGTCAGGGAGCAGAGCGAAGCAGTGTTCATTTCTTAGACTCTGCACAAGGCGCAATTCTGCAAAAGAGGCCAGGTAGCCCTCATCCCCCTTTCCCTTGATTAAAGAGTGATTTTATGACTATTTAATAGTTCTGCGTTTTTTCTAAATTAACACTACCTTTTCTTGTTCAATAAAGTAATCCTTTGGTAATTAGATTGCTATGATTTACTATGATAATAGACAAAATATAGGTAGTATTGTCATCTTTATCATATTGGCTCATCTAGTATATATAATATATAAATTATAACATATATACATAATCTATATTTTTCTAATTATTTAGGTCTGTCTTTATTTCTGTAAACAATTGTTTATAATGCTTGTGTGCACTTTAGGGAGGAAACTCCCATGTAGCTCATACATTCTGCAAAAAACTTAAATGAGATATCCCTAACTCTTCCTCCTTCACTTTACTGTTTATATATTTTATGTATTGTATGTTTACTGGTTATTGTTTCATTTACTTTTTTAGTCGACTCTTTAAGAGTTAAGTACACCATAGTAACATCTGTAAAACATTGGTCATTTTCTTTCTTAATTACCTACAATTATTCTCTCAATATCTTTTTATTGTCTTTGCTGTAGCTAGCATTCCTAGAACTGTCCACTAGAAGTGGTAACAATGGACACGCGTGTTTCTCCTCTGAATTTATTGGAAAGGATTCTATTTTATCTCCATTACATAAAATGGTAGTTCTTGATTTTAAGATATATCCTGTTTATCATTTTATGGGAAAGATAATGGGTATCGTATTTCATCAAAAGTTTTTTTCTGGCATCTCTAGATATAATCGTTTTTATTGATATTAAGTCTGTGGCTTCTCTGTTTTATTATATTATCCTATATTAAATCAACACATTTCTGGTATAAATCCAACTTGGTCAAAGTACATAATCTGGGTAATATTGTAACTATGTAATATTGCTTTAAACTTTTTGCTAATATTTTATTTAAAATGTTTGCATCTATGAGATATTGGTTTATAGTTTTTGTTTCATTTCTCCCTAGTTTACATATCAAAACCATATCTGTATCTGGGAATTTGGTAGGAACTCTTCTATTGATATATACATATCAATTGATTTTATATATATAATTAAACATATATGTGTGTATATAATTAAATTTTGATATTGATAATATATAGATATATTTATATTTATAATTAAAACTCTTATCTTCTGTCTTAGAATCAATACTGTGTATTGGTCCCAAGGCAGAAGAGTGATAAGGGCTAGGCAATAGAGGTTAAGTGACTTGCCCAGAGTCACACAGATAGAAAGTATCTGAGATCAGATTTTTAACTTAGGTCTGGCTCTATCCACTGAGCCACCCAGGTGCCCCCCTAGTGATATTTTAAAAAACAATTTATGTGATACTGGAATTACTGGTTCTGTGAATATTGGTTACAATTTACTTGTGAATCCATTTGGTTCCAGAGTTCTAATTTGGGTGTTTTAGATTTTTGCAAATACGCATTTAAGTTGTTGGTTTTATTGGCATATTATTGGATTATTGGGCAAAATAGTTTCTAACAACATACTTTTTTCATTTGCTGTGAAATCTTTTTTGATACTGGTAATGGGGTTTTTTTTTTTTTTTATCAAATTAACAAATGGTTTATCATTTTTATTGTTGTCCCTCCCGACAAAAAGCTCCTAATTTTATTTAATTCAATAGGTTTTTTGGTTTATAATTTTTCCTTAAATTTTCAGGATTTCTATTTTGGTGGTGCTTAATTGGGATTCAAAAATTTGGGGGTTTTCAGGTGCATTTCCAATTATCTATTCTTTCTCTTTTGTTAATAAGAATGTGGAGATAACTATGTGGGATGTTGTCCCACTTTTGTCAATATTTTTAATGAAATTGTCATTTTATCAAATTGTCATTTTAAATATTTTCTCTGAAACATCATTTCTTTAGAATTTTTAGGCTCTGGCTGATTTTTAGGACTTTTTAAAAGCAGGCCTTTATTTAGTATAATTTTTATCACGCTGTGATCAATAAAAACTTGTATGACAGGGGGCAGCTAGGTAGCTCAGTGGATTGAGAGCCAGGCCTAGAGACGGGAGGTCCTAGGTTCAAATCTGGCCTCAGACACTTCCCAGCTGTGTGACCCTGGGCAAGTCACTTGACCCCCATTGCCTACCCTTACCAATCTTCCACCTGTAAGTCAATACACAGAAGTTAAGGGTTTAAAATTAAAAAAACAACAACAACAACAACAAAAAAACACTTGTATGACATTTCTGCTTTTCTGTATTTGCAATATTCCTGTGTTCAAAGACAATTTTTATAAGGATGCTAGAAATACGTACTAGAGGTCTATTTCTATCATAGCTATTTTTCTAAATGTCTATTCAAGTCCTTATTTTTTTTTTTGTTAGATTTATTTAGGGCTTATAGGGATACATTGAGGTCTCCCCTCTATTCTAGTTTTTCCTTTAAGGACTGTAGCATTGTTGGATTTAAAAATCAGTCTGGCAGTCTACTGAACTATTTCTGGCCTGGACAAGCTACCCCCAGCCCCCAAGGTTTCCCAGCACAGTCTTCCTTATCTTCCCCTATCATAAACCTAAAACTGAAGCTATCTTATCTGATGAATGTTAACCTTCTTGAGGAATGTCTTATGTTTGCTTGCTTTACAATATTTGCCTATTTAATGTATGTTTGCCAAATGCTTCCAGATCCCTATCCCCGAACCCCGCCCCCCAGAGGCTTCCTGACCACCTGTCCCTGACACTACCTTGATAATTATGTATGTACCAACCCCCTTCCCCAAACATTTCTATATAAACTCTTGGCTGAGAATTCCAAGGGGTGGTTCAGGCATGCCTCTCAGCCTAGCGACCCTAGCTATTACTGCTAGTAAAGAATGAGCCTCTTCTTGCATATTGCTTTGTCAGTGTGATTCTTCCTTTGGCCATGAACCTGGGTTAAGTATTAAAATTTGGGTACAACAGCATCCAAAATTTTTAACCAATAAATGAGGCCATTTCCCTAAGAATTAATATTGCTAGGGGATAGCTGGGTGGCTCAGTGGATTGAGAGCCAGGCCCAGAGTCCTGGGTTCAAATTTGATCTCAGGCACTTCCTAGCTGTGTGGCCCTGGGCAAGTCACTTACCCCCAAGGCCTAGCCCTTACTCTGCCTTGGAACCAGTACACTGTATGGATTCTAAGAGGGAAGGTAAGGGTTTTAAGAAAAAGAAATAATATTACTTATTAATGGTCCACAGAGAATGGGTCTTTGCATCCGCCCTGACATGCTCTCTTATAGGAAGGTGTGCACTCTTTCTGACTGGCCTGATAGAAGTCAGTCCCCTTTGGTGGATATTTTGAAAGAGAAGGTAGACTTAAAGATCTCAACTCCACCCCAATCCCCTCAACCCAGGGGAGATGGACCTTGATCAAACTAAGAAAACCCTGACCCGCCCTACTTTCAAATCCCTTAGAGCATTCCTGATTATTGATAAAGGCGGGGCACAAAAGACAAAAGGTCCCAGCCCTGTCTAGATACCTTGGGACTGGCACTCTTTTCATCCTGACCTTGGAAAGCCAAGGAGATTTGAGGGAAATGAATTCCCATAGAAATATAGTAATCATTAGTGCAATTCAACATTAATTCTCAGCACATAGAAGCCATGACACTGAATATATATGTTAAATGTTGAAATCAATTCATTATCTATTACCTTTCATCAAAATGTAGCTTCTCCATCTCTTAATTAAATCCATTTTTGCTGTGGCCTTATCTGAAATCCTATTGGCTACCCTGTTTTTTTATATCCAACTGGGCCATAATATATTTTGTACCTACCCAGTTGAACCCAAGTCTTTATGTTGCAAGTGTGTTTCCTGGAAACAAGTTGCTTTTGCTTTTTAATCAATTATGCTAGTTGCCTAAGTAAATCCATCCCATTCTATGCTGGGATAATGATTTCCTTCCATTCTATTCTCTTAGCCTTTTTTCTTCTTTAGTCTCCATTCCTTGTTATTTTTTCTTCTCTTTTTCATCTTTTCTTCACTACCTCCTTCCCAAGATTCAAGTTAGTTTTGCTCATGACTAATCTTTCTCCGAATCTCCCATTCCTTTTATATTCTCCTTTTCCCAATTCCTGTTCCTACTGTATCCTAGATGAGTTAAAATGTATTTTTACAACAAACTCTAAGTATGTTATGCCTTCTTTTGATGGCTACTCCCTCACTCCCTCCCAATGAAGCCTATTAGGCTCCTCCGTTACTTGTCACTCTGAAACCTCTGAACTTTGCAGCCTCTACGTTCTACTCCAACTTGGCCTTCATCTTGGGACTGTTTTGCCAGCTCGGGTCTCTGCGCACTCATTGCTATCATCCCCGCTGCCTGCATGGAAACCTCCCTGCCTCTCTGGCACCCAGAGGCCCAGGAGGGGCCCTCGAGGGGAACACTTCATATTAAACATCTTCTGAAAGTCTGTCTCAAGCCTCTCCGAGTAAAGGGCCAGCAGAGGAGCCCCCAAGCCACTATCTGAAGGTACACATTCATTTAACTGTACACCCTGTTTATTATTATCCCCAGTGCCCACCCCGAGGATCGCCCAGTCCTTAATTTAACTCTGCACGACTCCATCTGGGGTTTTCTTGGCAAAGATACTAGTGAGATTAGCCGTGTCCTTTTCAGCTCATTTTACAGATCAGGAAACAGAGGCAAACAAGGTTAGGTGATTCTAAGTACCCGAGGCTTGATTTGAACTCGGATCCTCCTGACTCCAGGCCCAGCGCTCTATCCATTGGGCCACCTCACGGGCCTCATTCCATATGAAGGAGGGGAAGAATAGTATGGAAGGTAAGGAAAGGTCTTGGAGGTGACATCTGGCCTGGGTTTTAAAGACCTGGCATTAGGACAAAAGAAAGGTAAAAATGACTGCCTTTTCCAATGGGTGGGAGGAAAGACAAACCTGAGGAAGTCAGAGCTTGGGTGGATGTTGGAGAGAGAGGAGTGACCAGATAAGAGTCTTAAGAGCTGGGAGGGATGCTGAGGTCTAGGCCAAACCCCTTCTCCTAACAGGCTGTGCCCTTCCTTAGATTTCATCATCTGTAAAATGGGCACCGTAGCACGGAACCTCTAAAGATGAGAATCAAATGAAATGACATGTGGGAAGCCCTTTGCCTTCTCTTAATGCTTATTATTACTCTAGGGAACAGCTGAGGCCCACAGAGGGAACCTGTACCTCCTAAGGACTTCACTTTGCTGTCACCTTAGTATGGCTCCAGCCCCCAGCTGGCCCATACCCCTATTAAGAATGATAAGCTCCAGGATGCACATCCGTGTTGTCTGTTGGGATTAACACGCTCTCTGATTTCCATCCAGGCAATGGCTTCCTAAAGCTGAATTAAA
Organism: Gracilinanus agilis; assembly: GCF_016433145.1. NCBI lineage: Eukaryota > Metazoa > Chordata > Mammalia > Didelphimorphia > Didelphidae > Gracilinanus > Gracilinanus agilis. Next base: position 276,600,771 of record NC_058131.1, read on the forward strand.
CCTGGACACCCCCACATTCAGGGAGGCTGCTCTCAGTCCTGTCTCAGAGACTCTGAGCCCTAAATGGAAATGTTACTTTTATAGGTACCTCAATTTTAAGGTGGGATGTTCTGTGAAACCAGTCCAGTTTTTCTAAACCCAAATGGATTTTTCTTTCCTCTAGGACAGTGATGGTAAACCTATGGTATGGATGCCAAAGATGGCATCAGAGCATTCTGTGGGCACCTGGCTGCCCTCATCCCCCACCCCTACAGGAGTTCATTATTAGAAAGGCAGAGGAAGGAGCAGCTGGGTAGCTCAGCGAGTGAGATCTAGACCTAGAGACAGAAGATCCTGGTTTCAAATCTGGCCTCAGACACTTCCTAGCTGTGTGACCCTGGGCAAGTCACTTGACCCCCATTGCCTAGCCCTTACTGCTTTTCTGCCTTGGAACCAGTATACAGTATTGATTCTAAGTCAGAAGGTAAGGGTTATTATTTAAAAAAAAAAAAAAAAAAAGGCAGAGGGACTAAGGTGGAGCTGCTCCCCCCTTCCCCTCTCTGTGACACCTGATGACATTTTTCACAGGCCCCACCCCTCTGCTTAGTAGCCAACAGAAGCACACAGTGGGGAAGGTGGGTGGCTCACAGGCTGCAGAGCAGGAGGGGAGCAGAGCACTCAGGCCACTCCCCTCCCCCCTCCACTTGCTGGGGATATTTCTCACTTCACCCACTCCTTTGCACAGCAGCCCAATGGAAGTGCTTCCTCCCTCCCCTGTGTGGGATAGGTAGGAGGGGGGAGGCACAGTATGTGGTCTGGGGGGTGGGGGCATGGTCTGGCACTGTCTCTAAAAGGTTCACATCATTGCTCAAGGATATGCTGATTATCCTCAGCAAAAAAAAGACAAGAACTTAATGTAAAAACCCTATAAAACAGTAAAGTAAATTTCATTAAAAAGTTCATATTTTAGGGGGCAGCTGGGTAGCTCAGTGGATTGAGAGTCAGGCCTAGAGACGGGAGGTCCTAGGTTCAAATCTGGCCTCAGCCACTTCCTAGCTGTGTGACCCTGGGAAAGTCACTTGACCCCCATTGCCTACCCTTACCACTCTTCGGCCTTGGAGCAGTATTGACTCCAAGACGGAAGGTAAGGGTTTAAAAAAAAAAACAAGTTCATATTTTAAATGATAAACTAGGTAAAATCATTTTACCTCCTATCTTGAATCTTAACATAAACTTGTGAAAGGGGTAATGGGAATATTAGCCCTAAAGCCGAGAAGAAACTAGAGGCTTAAAGATTGTGACTAGTTGAGCCAGTAACCAGACCCAGCTCTGTGCTGTAATTCCTGCCTCCTCCAACAAGCTACAAAGCAGCGGGTGCCCGCAGGGTGTGTCAGGCATTCTATATGAGCTCCTCCTCCAGAGCTGGGCTGTCTTTGGCCTTTCTTTGTACTTCTGGTGCTTAGCACAGTGCCTGGCACACTAGGCACTTAATCAATGCTTACTGGCTTGGCAGCCATTTAATTCCACTCAAAAGTTCAAATCACTTCCTCTAAGTTTTAAAATGCAGGCAGTTTCAGACAGGAAACTAATAGAAAATAGAAGAAAAACATTGTTACAAACATGGAAACAGACCAGATATGTCTGGGAACTTCAAGTATGTTAAGAAACGGATCAATTTGTGACACATTGTAGACATGGAAATCTTTATTCTTTTTAAAAAAAAGACATGTGCTTTTACATAAATCTACAAAGAATTCAAATGTAGAAAAAATAAACTATATGCAGTGATCGGAGCTATGCACACAGCTCACCCGGTTCCTGCAAGGAGTGACTTATGGCAGGAGAGCAAACTTGGAAAAAACAGAACCCAAAAAACCATCGGATATACCCAAGAGAATCAAAGCTGACATTGGCTTAGTTCAAGTTGACTCACAAAAGCGGAGCCTCCTGTTTTTGCATTTCAGTCATTTTTCTGACCAGCAGGCGCGCCTTTACTGAATGAGCAGCCAAGCTAGCAGGCGACAGCGCTACACGTAGTGGACACGCACGGCTCAGGAATGGCAAGAGCTGTCAGAAGCGTCTTCCCAAGGGCCTTTCATGGCTGTTCTACCCAATAACGGCAGCCAAACAGCGGAAGATATTTTAGACAATTATTGTATTTTACAGTTAGTTCGGTTGCCCAGTTATTAGCTAGAGCTACCTTCAGAGCCTAGTCCACAGGAGAGGCTACACGGCTTTATCCGATCGAGTCATAGTGTGTAGTATTAGCACCAATTCCAAACAAGCTCATGGCTTCATTCTGGCAGTTTTAACAGAAACAGAACATTGACTTTTCCTATAGGAAACTAGCATCAGTCTCTTTAGCAGCATGCAATCACACTAACACTGTCTATAGAGGTGCATATTGATAAAATGGCTTGTGGCATTCCATGGGGTAATACATCTCATTCAGGTTTCGAACAAGGTGGAAAGCAAGACACAAACTAAAAAACCCGACCTAATCCTCTAGGCTAAAATGCTCTCGATCCCTGCCCCCCGCCCCCACCCTGCCCTCCGGATTCAATGAAAATTTGATGAACACCAGGAGATGGTCACTGTTCTTCACAAGCACTACAAAATCCCGTTCTTACAGCTCGTTCCCTAGACCCTAATTTCCCCTAAGCATCCACGCCAGACTCTCTTCCCAGGTGAATCATTAACCAGTTCTAGAGTTCAATAGAAAATGACTAAGAAAGCCTTCCAGGCTCACAAGGGTAAAGGAAGTTAAAAATCCAACTTGGGCTAGAAAAAAACTCAATAGCCGCATTATTCAGAGTTCCAACTACATTTCTGTCTTCAATATGAGAAGTCTGGACTTAACGCTTTGTGCCTTCCTGAAAGGTATCACGCCACTGAACATTCTAGATGACAGAGAAGTGCCCAAACAGGGAAACCTGGGTACTTCATGCTTATAAGCTTACTTTCCTTAAAGAGAAACTGAGTGGACCTCCCAAGATCTTAAACATTTTTTTTAATTGGAAAAAGCCAATAGATGACCTCAAAGAGACCTTTCTGTTTTAGGAAAGGAATCAGGAGGCCAATATTGAGAGACTGAGCGTGACAGGACAGACAATTGTAGCTGTGTCTGTCACAATCAGCTCTACAGATGACCACTAATTTGATCTTTAGTGGGAGTCATTTTGGCGATTGATATGCTATTGCTTCTCACAGTTGAGGTGTGGCTTCTTTCCCTGTCTATTCCACTGAGATGTAGTATCCTTTTCATTATTTCACAAGTATAAAATAGAGCTTGAAACATTCCCTTCAAAGACAAATTTATGGCTACATGTCACATAAATCCAGAATAATGAGACTGAATAAACCACTAGGGCAATTATGTCTTGTCAAGAGTTTTCTGCCACTTGTGAATGCAAGAAACTAAACAGACACAAACACTGCATATTAGCACACGGCTGCCACACATGTACACAAAATCCCACCTTTTTATTACAGCACATGGTACTGTCAGATGTGTAAACAATAGTGTGACAAACGGGAAAATATTGAGGCTGAAGTATACAGTCATGCCATTAACAGTTCCATACTATGAACTTTAAAGATACAAAATTGTCTTTACGTTGAAAAAACTTTACAATGCTCTGAGTTTTGTTTTGTTTTCCCCAGAAAGACTTCAAAATGTGCTGCAAACTTCTACAAGCAGGAATTAATGGTTTTGTGAGGGAGGGAGGGGAGTAGACAACTTGTGATATAATAGTATCTATTAAACATACATAGCAAGAGGTAAAACTATACAGAAGATTAAAAGATATTTCACTACAAGGTCAGTGAAAACTGGGGGATAGAAAGCCAAAAACTTACATGGCTGTATTTGGTCACAGAGTTAGAAGTGGGTAAGTGATATCTTTAAAAAAATTACAGAACATTTAGTTGAGGAAAAATTCATGATGAAATGAAATTTATCCTTCTGTAATAAAAAATTAAAAATTCAGGTTTTTGCTGACTCGATTTATACACAATATAGATTGAAACTCTTCCTTTGACAGCATCGGGAGAGTAGGCAAGAAGCATCACCAAAATCTTTTGGGACCTTCTAGTAATACAAGCAAATTTTTTCCCCTTAACAAAAAAATAAGAAAAGGATTCATTTGTCAAATAAGGCAGATGCTGCCTCTTCTCACCGCCTACCCATTTCAGGGAAGAAAAAAGGGGATTTTCCGTTAGGCCAAGAAACCATTCTCAAATATTTTAGTTTCCTGCCTCATAGGATCTACTTTTTGATACAGTCTCTAACATATCAAAAGGGCTTAACAGTCACTTTTCCAGAGTTTAATCGTTTTGTCATTTTCTAATGCAGCTGATGCAATGATGTTTTCTGTAGGGTGACAAGCTGTTGAAATCACAACATCTGGAAAAAAAAAAAAAAAGACAACTCCATTGTGTGCAAGCTGTTCATGTATGGTCCTCACTACTGATTGGCTAACAATCTGGAAATGTGCCTCTAAGTTGTCCCCTAGCAAAAGAAGTGAATCCTGCAACCATCAGTTTATAGCCATCTCACTCTCCTTCAAAACCAAAGGACACACTTGAAGAATTGACAGTCAAATCTTTGGTACTTTGGCTCTAATTAAGTTATCTGATTTTGAGAGAAGACTAAAGGGGGTGAGGGGAAGAGGAAGAGCTAAGCAGTCAGCTGAACCTAATACTATCCTCACGTATAAACAGAGCTAAAAGTGAAAAAATATGATATATATTCAATTCAATCTTAGAGGTCAGGAATTTCTTCAGGCAAATGATAGAGCTTAAAAACAAAAATTTCAAAAGGGACTTAGCTTTTAATTCTCTGTGTTTAAAAGGAAGCAAGATCTACAGTACAAGCATTCACAAACCCCCTTTTGTTCCAATGTCTCCAAAAATAAAAGGAATGAGAACATCATGTGAGTTGTTAGGATATGAGAAGAGCAATCAATTATAGAGTCTCTGTATGTAAAATATATGAAACATGAATACCCAAAGGAACAATGTATCAAAAACTTAAATATAATGTCAGATGAGCAAGTACTAAAGGAATATCAATGATAAAAGCAGCAAGCTGAACCTGAATCTTGACTTGTTTTACAAATTTAAACTCACCTGTAAATTAACTGGGAAGCAATTAAGCACTTTTGTAGATAACACTGTCCTATGTAGTATTAGAATATAAAGATATGATGCCTCATAGAACAAAGGACATAAATATATTAGAAAGACGAACCAGGTACACAACTGTGTGGTAATAACAAAGTATAACAGGAATTAAGAGAAGAAATTGGCATGGGGTAGAGTAGAGTGTCAGAGAATGTTACATGTAGAAGCTAAACTAGACTTTATAGAAAGATGTTTATGGAGAAGGGAATATCATGAGTGGGACAAATTAAAGTGGATAAATTCTGTTCAAGAATTAATCAGAGGAGGGCAACTGGGTGGCTCAGTGGATGGAGAGTCAGCTCTAGAGACAAGGAGGTCCTGGGTACAAATCTGACCTCAGATACTTCCCAGTTGTGTGACCCTGGGCAAGTCACTTAACCCCCACTGCCTAGCCCTTATTGCTCTTCTACCTTGGAATCAATACATAGTATTAATTCCAAGACAGAAGGTAAGAGTTTAAAAAAAAAATTTAACCAGAGATCTGCTAGGTTAGACCTGTATATGAAGGTACCAACATGTTGTGAGACTAAAAAGATACTCTGAGATGGAACACTAAGCTAACTGTAGTTCAGAATAGACCTTCATATGCACACACAGAGAACACTGCATATGGCCTGGCCAAAGGTAGAGGGAAGAGAATGCTTGTCTGATGCCTTTAATGGTGCAGAAAGAGCAAAAAGAGGAACTACAGACAAGCACCATTTTTGTGTTAACAAGGCAGGTACATAGCTGTCACACAGTTCAAAACAGATAAAAGATTCAAATTGATAGTTTAAGAAACCTGCATCAGTAAAAGAGTTTTTTCCTCACCTGTATGGCCTTGTAATTTCTGTACAATCTCTTTTGTCTGAAGGTTCCAAATGTAAACCAGGTTATCTTCTGACCCAGACACAATCCACTATGTGATACAAGGAGGTAGGGTTAGAAACATTAATGTGGAAAGAAGTTATGTACTTCCCCAAGTTAAAGTAGTCAATTATCGAGCCCATCTTTGAAGAATCATTTCATATTTTTGCAATATACAAAGTTTCAGAATTGCATTCTTCTGGCAGGCTTATGGTGTATTGGTTAATTATTGGTAAATTCAAAGTTATCTGGGCAGACTTTAGATATATTTACTTTCTTTTGGATTATTTAGTTCCTGCATGGCAGAAAATAGTCTCCCTTTCATTTTTAATATACTTCCAAATCTCTTGGTAGAAAATAAGTTCCTTAAAAGCAGGAATTTTTTGTTTGTTTTTCTCTCCCTGGGGCCAGGTACATGGAAGACCTTCAAATGCTTGATTCATGGAAAATAAATCTATTACAGAACAGATATTTTGCATAAATCAAGTTACATGTTTTACAAAGATCTAAGCTTTCTCTTATCATTAATTTACTTTTTATTTCTCACCCATCTTTCAAAGGCCCAAGGACCATAAAAGTAGCCACATGAAACATACCTTTCCACCGGTGACTGAAAAATTAGCAAAAATGCAGTATTTTTCATTCTTGTGACCAGTGTATGTCTTCAGGCACTAAAAAAAATGAAAGTTATTCTCAGACTTAAGGAAAACATAGTATGTCACCCCAGAACCCCTATAAGTCAGTCATTTTATTCTTAATTTCATTTGTATCAATCAATTCTAGATACCAAGTATAAAGTCAAAGATCATTATTGCCATAGTTCCATTTGTCTAAAATAATTGGGATGTCTGCCATATCTTTCTAAATCAGTCTATCCATGTTAATAGACTCCTATTCTTTCCTATATGAACCATTTAGTGAAATCAACAAACATTTATTAGGCACTTACTACATGCCAGGTATTGTGTTAAGTGCTAGAAATACAAACGTCTCATGAGTCATACAATGCACCTCTGCCACCCCCAACCTTTAGAAGGGCTTCTTAAAAGTAACAGAAGCAGCAGCTGGCATTTAAAAAATGCTTTAAGTTTCACAAAGTCATTTATAGTTGTCATCTTATTTCTGTACAGTTCCAATGAAAGATCTTTGTTCTCTATTAGGGATCAGTAAATAGGTAGAAAAGTAGAGTTGGCAATTCTTCATTTTCATGGTAATTTAAACTTTAGTCAACATTTTGTTGATGTGATGGGAACAATTCTAGTCATTTTGTATTTTTCCAGTGCATTTTTCATTCACACTTTTATCCTGCTTAAATCAGCTACTAAAGTAGTCTAATCCTAGCAGTGTTTCAACATCTAAGCATTCTAAAAGCTTAGAGATAAGGACCACTTTTTTATTACTCCTAAACTTGAAACTTTGTATTTTATTACCATGTAAATGTGTCCTCCACCAAAATCCTCCTCAGAAATAAAAAGTGGCCTTGAGTTTTCAAGTTATGCTAGTGTGAAACTATCAAAGACCATCTAAGTCAGAAGGATTCCAATACACAATGGCGGAGAGTACCCATACAAATGAGTCTGCAGATGCCTGAAATATCTTATTATATAAATGTTTCTGATTTCTTACAATTTTTATATTTAAGTGTCAATCTGAAGTTCAATTTTTAGGCAGTGTGATCAAGTCCATGAAGTGCCTAGCTTCCACTAAGATTTTCCCTTTTAATTTGTGGCACTATTATCAGATAATCAATATCCAAAGCAGAAAACCTGATGGAATAATACTTTTATTGTCTCTATGATTCACCTAATTTATACCACCTCATACCTATCAGAGTGGCCTATATGATTAAAAAGGAAAATGATAAATATTGGGAGGAGATATGGGAAAACTGGGGCACATATACTGCTGGTAGATCTGTGAAGTGGTATAGTCATTCTGGGGAGTAATATGGAACCAGGCTTAAAGAGCCACAAAACTATGCAGACTCTTTGATCCAGCAATACCACTCCTGGGTCTGTATCCCAAAGAGATAAGAGAAGACTTAAATGAACTGAAGCAAAGTGAAGTGAGCAAAACCAGGAGAACAGTGTACAGAGTGATACAAATATTGTAGGTTGATCAACTGTGAAAGACTAAACTATTATCAGCAAAAAATGGTTTGAAGATAACCCCAAGGGACTCATAATTTTTTTAAAAAGCTTTCCACAGCCAAAAGAAGGAACTGTGGGGATCTGATTGCTCTTTTTCACTTTATTTCCTTCAAGCGTTTTTGATTATATATGTGATTGTATCTTTAGTCACAACATGGGGAATATGAAAATACATTGCATGAAAGCATTGGTATAACCTATGTCAGACTATTTTCTGCCTCAGGGAGGGAGATAAAAGAGGGAAGGAAAGCAAGAATTTGAATAGAAAATTGTCACAAAACAATCATCAAAAATTGTTTCATCTGATTGAGAAAAAAATTTAATTAAAAAATAATTCATCCAATTTAAACAAGTGCTTACCTTCCCTTTGCTGTAGTCCCATAGCTTAAGAGTGCTAGAGATAAAGAGAAAGTAATGAATCAATTTTGATTTCAGGTCAGTGTCTTCAACTAATTTGGTTCTAATGCTGGTCTCCTCAAAAGATTTTCTACTGAAATATGAGTACCCATATTTGAATTTTACTTTTCACTTTAAAATTAGAACTCAAGGGCAGCTGGGTAGCTCAGTGGATTGAGAGCCAGGCCTAGAGACGGGAGGTCCTAGGTTCAAATCCGGCCTCAGACACTTCCCAGCTGTGTGACCCTGGGCAAGTCACTTGACCCCCATTGCCTACCCTTACCAATCTTCCACCTATAAGTCAATACACAGAAGTTATGGGTTTAAAATAAAAAAAAAAAAAAAATGAAAATTAGAACTCAAGGACTAAAAACAAGAGTGCAGAACTTGTTTTGATTATTTTACTCATTCTGTCAAAATGAGTAATCCAAACCTAACTTAAAACATTCATGACTATAAGGGTTTGGATAGCTAATTAGCTGGGGAAAGGATTTCTTGTTTTTAAGTAACCCTTACCTTCTGTCTTAATATCAATCCTAAAACAGAAGAGCAGCAAGGGCTAGGCAATTGGGATTAAGAGATTTGCTCAGGGTCATACAACTAGGATGTATCTGAGGTCAGATTTCAACCTCGGTTGTCCTCCAAACTCCAGGCCTGGAGGTCTATTCACTGTGCTACCAGGTCTCAGAGCAGAGGAACTTCCTAATATTATGAGAAAAGTAATTCTCCACAATTATTACTATTCAGCACATAACTTTAATCATTCCAGACAAGTGGGGACAAAAATTCAAACCAAGTTGCCACTTGTACATTTCAAAACAAACAAATCACAGGCCCTAATCAAATCCACCCTGCAGCAGAATAAGAGGAAATTCCTACCTTGGAGGTACTGACCAACTTTTAATTCCCAGTCAATGTGATTCTGCTATACTGTCAATCTTGCCCTATTCATTCACTTGCAACCAAGAAATTAATGGTGCTAAAAGTTATTTCAAAGATGAAAGTGACTACCAAGCCTCTTTACAGTTAGGCTTCCCAATCTGTGAAATGAAGGATCTGGCCTAGAGTCCAGGTCTCTCCTAATTCTCATATCTTAAGTGCTCAAATTTGAAAATAATATAGTCTCATTTTTACATTTGACTAATATGACTACTGTGAGAATCTTAACATAGGTACAAAGAAAGTCCTTTTTGTAAATGTTTTCTTACAAACGAACAAAAAAGAAAATAAAATACTTACTTGTCCAGAGTTGCAGCAAGAATGTATTTACCATTTGGAGAGAATTTCACAAAAGATACAGGAGGATTATCATCATCTGTATTAAAAATAAAAATCTTAAGATATTTAAACTGTTTTGGTCTACTTTCTATTAAATTAGGCCACTATCCAAATACAGGAAGAAATTCTGTAGAAGATACCACCACCAGTTCTGAACATTAGATTTTTTTGACACTCTTTAAAAAGAGAATTTGAACTTACTTTGCCTAGGAATACCAAAGGGGGGGGAGGGGGAAGAGTATGTCAATTATTTCCTTGATCTACTAAGTAAGCCATTTACCATGAACAGAAAAAAATAGTATTAAATTTCCTACTTATGTATTCTTTTGGAAACTAACTCTCCATTTGTTTTTTGTTTGTTTGTTTGTTTTAAATTTTAAACTCTTAACTTCTGTGCATTGACTCATAGGTGGAAGAGTGGTAAGGGTAGGCAATGGGGGTCAAGTGACTTGCCCAGGGTCACACAGCTGGGAAGTGTCTGAGGCTGGATTTGAACCCAGGACCTCCTGTCTCTAGGCCTGGCTCTCAATCCACTAAGCTACCCAGTTGTCCCCTCTCCATTTGTTTTAAAGCAAATTACTTTTCATAGCTTCTGGAAATGTTCTGGCAACATTTTAACTTCGAAAGTGCCAAAGCTTAGGATGCTGATCAGAGTGGCAGCTAAGGAATACAGTGGATAGAGCACTAGGTCTGGAGTCAGGAGGGTCCTAGGTTCAAATCTGGCCTCAAATACTTCCCAGCTGTGTGACCTTAGGTAAGTCACTTAACTCTATTGCCTAGCCCTGTTGCTCTTCTGTCTTAGAAATGATATCAAAACAGAAATCAAGACAGAAAATGCCTAATAATATTCACCTCCTCCTCCCTGGCATTCTGCTTCACCCCAACCTCTAGGGTGATGGACAATGCTCCATACAAAAGGTTTGTCAACATCCTATTAAAATTAATAGCTCCATCAAACAAAATCTTTTATAGCTTCTTGATAAGAGAATTGAAACTTGAAAAAAAAGTAGTGAATGACTTTCACTCAAATTCTGTGGATCATTTTCTTAGTGTACATACAAATTATTCCATTTTGGTCTCAATCGTTCTGGGTCTACTTAACACTTTACCACTAAATGACTGATGCAATAAGGGAATAATTTATAGGTAAGTACAAATCCCACGTCTGACCCTTATTATGTGATCCTAGCAAATGATTTAAACCCTCAGCCCCAGTTGTCACAACTTTAAATTAAGGAGGTGGGTAGTTGGACTCAATAGCCTCTAAGCCCTAACTCTAAATCTAGGATGCTAGGTATGATACTAAGAGAAGGATACAAGCATTGGCTTATAGACTCAAAAGGCTGAAAAAACAGTATAAATTAAGAAATGGCAGATCTTTAGATATTAGCTACTTTAGGTGGGAAGGAGGGGGAGTGAAAGAGTGGTAGTGAAGACCTCTGATTCTATTGTTGTGGCAAACTCCCAAGTTGGAAATTCCCTCTATGAAAGATAAGCAACTTCAAGTCACATTTGCCTTCAAGAGTTTTAGTGACTTGCTACCGTTACACAGCTAATATGTATCAGAGGTGGGATTTGAAAAATGTTTCTGACTTCAAGGTTACCTTCTTAATCTAAGTGTAATAAGATCACTTAATCCTCTAATTCTCTGAACAGCAACATCCAAGTTTTCCCCTCATGAGATCTGAGATCTAAACCTTACCATGTTCAATATTCAATATTAAAAGGTTCCTAACTATCCCTCATAGTTTAAAACTAATTTCATCCTTTCACTTAACAATCTATTTTGAAAGTGAGAAAATATGTCCAGAGTGCCTGGGTACCATATACACTCACCTTCAAGGAACAGGGAAACACATTTCATTACCCAATTTTCTGGAAGGTTTAACACAATTATCAATCTTTGGAATTGAGGGATATGCTATAAGTGGTGTGAAGCATTCAAATACAGTGCCCTATGTTAAATGTTCATTTAATCTTATCTATTCCATTCCATTCCATTCTACTCAAAATGTAAACACAAGCATTTCCTGGGCAGCTGCCTTTTATCTCTTGGTACAAGTACCAATGATAGTAAAATGTCTTTGAATGGAACCAAGGGGCAAGGACAAAATATACCTAATTCTTAAGAAGCTTTCAAATCCAGTAACAAAATACATGAGAAAGACTGAAGACTATACACTTGGTTTTAAAATTCATACTCAATTGTCAATAGGGCTTATTTCACCTAAGAGAGCAGATCCATAAAAACAATACTATTAAAAAAATATATTCCTTTCTAGGCAGTTCTCAAGGGAAGAAATTCCAAGCTATCTATGGCTATATGAAAAAAATGTTCCAAATCAAAAAAATAGAGAAATTCAAATTAAAGCAGCTCTAAGGTTCTACCCAGATATACAAAGTTGAATAAAAAAGTATATGTTATATGTATGTATATAAACACATACATACATATATATATAAAAGAACTAATATTTATACAGTACTACAGTACTCAAAAGTTTGCAAAGTACTTTACTTAAATTAACAAATTTGGGCCTCGCAACAATCCTATGAGGGATGTCCTGTTATCTCTATTTTACAGATGGCAGAGAAAAGTTAAGTGATTTGCCCAGGTTCACATAGTAATTTAAGGGAATGAGACTGTATTTAAACTCAAATCTTCCTAACACCAAGTCCAATATTCTATCTACAACTAGGTTGTTGACTAAAATGACAAATATTAGGATGATTATAACTAAACCAGCACAGTGATGGAGGCATAAATTAGTGAAGATATCATGGAAAGCAATTTGGACCTATGTCCAATGAGTTACTAAATGATCCAATAATATTTCTATTAAGCCTATACCCAAAGAAATCAAAGAGGAAAAGGTCTTATCTGCAGAAAAATATTTGTAGCAGCTCTTTTTGTAATTGCAAAGAACTAGAAATTAAGTGAGTGCTCATTAATTGATGAATGGCTAAACAAATTATGTTAGATAAATGTGATAGATTATTGTGCTATAAGAAATGAAAGGGAAGGTTTCAGAGAAACCCAAGAAGACTTTTTTGAAAGATCTAGAAACTGATCAACACGATGATTAATAAATAATCCCAGAAAAATGATATGTGGAATGTTATCTACTGCCTAGTAAAGGGGGATGGTCTAATGTGTAGAAAAAGATATATTCTTGGATATGACCAACATGGACATTTGTTTGCTTAAATCGATATTTGTTGCAAGGTGTTACTTTTTTTTTTTTTTCCAATGAGGGTGAGGTAGAGATGGAAGGGAAAAAAATACTAGATGCTTTTAAAAACAGAAATTTTATTTTAAATGCTTTTTGGTAGGCAAAATTTTGACATTAAAATAGCTCTTTATTGAAATCTGAGCAAATCAAAACAATAGAACTAAGCTGAGGAAGCCAGATTCACTAAAGTCTAAGATGTCAGGAAGCATTTTAACAGTATGTTATAAGATATCATCTGAGATTTGCAGAAAGAACATCTTCCAAAACATCATCCTTTGAAATACATTTGTGGGGCAGCTAGATGGCTCAGTGGATATAGCCAGGCCTAGAGACAGGAGGTTCTGAGTTCAAATCTTGAAAAGTGTTATTCCATGTAATAGTTAAAGTATTTTAACAAAAAAATTGTAACACTTAAGAATGAGCAAAAATGTAGATGAATTACTAAAATAAAGACTAGTTTGTAGAATTGCATCAGGAGAAAAGTAAGATAGAAACTTACTCCTATTTTCTGTCTAGAAAGGAGAATCAGGACCAAGAGTTACTTATTCAGCAAGCATTTACTCAATCATCAAGTTTACTCACAGAAACCTGGCATTTCAAACCTTTGAACCCTAGTTCAGTAGGGCTTTTCAGAATCCTTTTGTTATAGTAATCCCCTGGAGCCAAGCTGATGTAAAATGATTGCAGTAGGCAGTTTCTTTTGGCTCTGCCTTATCCCAACTCTTAACATCCCACCAAAGATATTAGCTGACAAAGACTTTAAAACAGAGTTGGGATAGGGAGAAGGAGAAAGATATAGAATGAGTGCTACAAAAGCCTGCAGTAGGATTTGATGCAGTAGGCAATACTGTGCATCAATGTGTGTTATTTCATACAGGAACTACACGAAAGTATTATGTATATAATATATAATAATGAACATTATTGTATGTTTTTCAAGAGTAACACACAAATGTAAAGTTATATACATAGAGATGATATTAGAAAATAAACAAGGTTAGAACAGTTCCAGGAGCAACTAAAAATTAATAGTATGGGAAGAGGAAAAGAGAAGAACAGAAACAACCAGGACAGTGATATGTTGTCACAAACAAGCAGCATTAAAGAGTAACAAAGGAAAAGGGTGAGAAAAAAAAATCACTAAGTTTGGACAGGAGATCATAGGTAGTGATGTTAGAAAATACACTGACCTAATGGGGAAAAATAAGTGGAGAATAAAAATTGCTTCTCAAAAAGTAAATGGGATGCTAGTTCGATGGACAAAATTGTTAAAAGTATCACTCCAAGGGGCAGCTGGGTAGCTCAGTTGATTGAGAGTCAGGCTTAGAGATGGGAGGTCCTAGGTTCAGATCTGACCTCAGACACTTCCCAGCTGTGTGACCCTGGGCAAGTCACTTAACCCCCATTGCCTAGCCCTTACCACACTCTTCTGCCTTTGAACCAATAAACAGTATTGATTCCAAGACAGAAGGTAGGGGTTAAAAAAAAAAAAGTATCACTCCAAGACCAGAGGTGTACAGGGACTCAATAGAAGATGGAAGAAATTTAGAGAGATTTTGGGCCCATGCCAGGTCCTAGAGGGCAAAGGTCAAGTCATTCTCACCTCTGTATTCTTAGAACCTAGCAGAGTACTTGAAAATGAGTATCATCTGGTCAACTATAAGCTATGTTAATGATACAGAGGATGAGTTCAGAAGAACAGCTGCTGGATGGAGGAATTAATGAGAACTTTTTTAGATGACATAGTAAAAAAAAGAGGCAATTTGAAAAAAAAAATAATTTCTTTTTGTTTAACCTAAAGACTCAATTAACCTCTAGGGAAGGGAATGGAAAATAGAGGGAAGAGATGCATCAAAACCCAAGACCCAAGAAATGTCAGTGAAGGAAAAAGTTAGGAAGAGCTAAGAAGTCAAAAGCATTTTTGCAAACAAACAAAAATAAGCCTTGTTTACTTACCAATAAGTGTTTTTAAACATTGTCCTGATGCTGTATCCCAAATTCGGCTTAGGAGGAAAAAAAATAGTGTGTTAATATAAGTGAAAAATTGATATTATGTGAATTTTAAGGATTGGAATATGAGCAAAAAACTAAATTATGTTCATTTTTAATGCATTAAAATTATTATTAAAAGCAAGTAACCAAATATAAAATTTGTTCTGTCCCATTCTAGTTATGAAGTCCTACTATCTTTGGCTTTGATAATTACTTAGTAAGTAGATGTACAAACAGCCCTGACCTCTTCACAAAAATCTTTCATATTTCCTAAGTTTTATTTTAAAAATTGCTCCAAACTCTTTTATAACATTCTCTAACATAGCCAACCATTTCTGATTATTAAACAGTCTCACTCTAATTTTCTACAATTATAAAGCAGCTGTGAATATTTTTATAAAAAATCTTTTTCCCTTTTCAGCATGTTGCCTTTTCTTTATATTCTAGTTAATTCCTCTTAACTTTCCCACCTCCTGCAAATGAACCTTAAAAAAAAAAAAAAAAAAAAAGCAGTTGGCATTTATAATGCAATATAAGGTTGGCAAAGTGCTTTGCAAATATTTCATTATATACCTACAAACACCCTTGGTGATAGGTGCTATTATTATCCCCATTTTACAAATAAGGAAACTCAGGTTGAGGTTAACTGACTTGCTCTGGATCATATTCACTTGCTTGTCTGAAACTGCATTTGAAATCTGATCTGCCAGACTACAGGTCCAGTCTCTAACCAGTGCACCAACCTAACTGCCCTTAGCAAAAAGAAAAAACACTTAAGCAAAGTCAAGTAACACTGAAAACCTGCCTGGCAATGGATTCTGCATTACAGTCCATGGTCCCCAGCCAGGAGGGATGTTCTCCAAGCCTACTCATTAACATTCTGCCTGACTTCATTAATGTTTTTTCAACACTGTAGCCATTTTGTAAATTATTCTCCTGGGTTTGTTTTTAACTGCATCACTTTTTTTTTAAACCCTTGCCTTCTTACCAATACATAGTATTGGCTCCAAGACAGAAGAGTGGTAAGGGTAGGCAATGGGGGTCAAGTGACTTGCCCAGAGTCACACAGCTGGGAAGTATCTGAGGCCAGACTTGAACCTAGGACCTTCCGTCTCTAGGCCTGGCTCTCAGTCCACTGAGCTACACAGTTGCCCCCTCTGCATCACTTTGTACAACTATTCCCATGTTTCCCCAAGCCCATTTTTTCATTATTTATAGTATTACATTCACAATTTGTTCGGTCAACCCTATTTTCTTTCTAGTTTCTTGCTACCAAAGAGAATGCCACAAATACTTTGTTATTAAATATAGGATCTATCATTCACCTCCATGAGGTTCATACTCAAAATAGGTCAATTGGGCCAAAAGATAGCACTCATGTAGACTCTTTTTCTCATATATTATTTTTCAGAATGTTTGGACCAATTCATACCTCCCCAATTAATGCGACTCTCTATACTGACTGTTATTCTGTTTCATCATTTGCTGATTTTCCTTTATAAGATTCTAAGAATAAAATCCTAGGCAAATAGAATTGATATATTAAAAGGCATTCACTATGATTTGTCTCAATGTTTGCATTAATCAAAAGTTCTACTAATGTATTAGGAGCATCGGTTGTCATAAGATTGATTTCATCTTTTGGGTCATTTTTTGATTCTGGTGGATGTTAATGGATATCTCAAGGTTGTAGGGATTTCTTTTCCACCGGTTACTAAGGGATTTGAGTAATTTTTCCTTATATCTTCATCTTTAAAACCCATCCAAATGCTGCTAAGAGTTTGATCTGGTCCAACCATTCTGGAGAGCAAGTTAGAACTATACCTAAAGGGCTCTAAAACTGCATATCCTTACACTATATCCAGAGATT
This sequence comes from Gracilinanus agilis, assembly GCF_016433145.1. Taxonomy (NCBI): domain Eukaryota; kingdom Metazoa; phylum Chordata; class Mammalia; order Didelphimorphia; family Didelphidae; genus Gracilinanus; species Gracilinanus agilis. The sequence continues at coordinate 276,617,699 of NC_058131.1, forward strand.
AAAAAAAAAGGGGGGAGGGGGGTAAGGAACTATTTCTACAAAAATTTTTATTGCAGTTTTTTTTTTTTTGGCAGTAGCAAAGAATTGGAAATAGAGGGATTGTCCATCAGTAGAGGAATGGCTGGACAAGTTATAATGGAAAACTATTGTACTACAAGAAATAACAAGCAGAATGATTTCAGAATAATCTGGACATGTGCAAAGTAAACAGAGGAGAACCATTATACACAGTGACAGCAATATTTTTTGATGAAAAATTATGAATGACTTAAGTTATTCTCAGCAGTGTAGTGATCCAAGCTAACCCCAAAGACTCAAGATTAAAAAAAAAAAAATGTGATCTGCTCTCAGATAAAGAACTAGAGTCTGAATGCATATCAAAACATACTCTATATTTCACTTTTTCTTCTTTTTGTTTGAGATCTCTTCCACAAAATGAATATGGAAAAATATTTTACATGACTTCATGTAAAATCTATATCATATTGCATACCATCTCAGGGAGTGGTGAGAGGGAATAAGGAAGAGTGGGAAGGAGGGAGAAAATTTAGAACTCAAAATTTTAAAAAAATGAATGTTAAAAAGTTGTCTTTACATGTAATTGGCTAGAAAAATGTTTAAATGTTTTAAATAAAGAAGCTTAAAAAAAACCTTCATCCTCTAATGTTGGGAGAATTTTTTAATTTCATATTCATCAATATATTGGATCCTGGATTTAGATTTTGAAGGGAACTTAAGGGTATAATCTAAATTCCTATCATGGATAAAGAAATTAAAGAGTCATGAAAGTGAATTACTTGCTCAAGGTCATACTAGTAATAAGCAGCAGTCAAAACTCAAATCCACACCATATAATTCCAAATCTAGTACCCTTTCTATTGAATCATGCCACTTTTTGTCAAACCTGCATTTTTCAATAACATTTGAAGTATCATCCATTGATATGAGCAAAGAAATTGTGTTAAGATAAAGGCTAATACAAAGTTCATACTTACCAGAGACCATCATAACTACTTGACACTATCAAGGATCCATCACGATTAAAATGAACCTACAATTGAGGAAGAGATAAAACAAACACTTTTTAATAAACCAAATCACACCCATTTCTGGACTACATGTCATAACAAAATAGTTCTTAAAAATGATAACTCAGTGATAACTTTCTGATATACAAATCACTCATATATAAGGTGAATCAGAACCATAATTCAAGTAAGAGTCTTAAAAAATAGAAATCAGGGATTTATGATTTATTTTAATATATGGTTCTCAAAATTATCTGCTGAATTTAATGACTTACTCATTGCCCAATCTTCCCAAATTTTTCTTTTTTACAGTTTTGAACATTACTGAACAATCTGTTGTCAAACTACTCTCTGGATGTCTTTCCTCCCTTAGCTTTTAGGACATTCTTCTTAGTTCTTGGTTCTCCTACTTGACTGTCCTTTTCAGTTTCCTTTGCTAAATCATACTTCATGTCCTCAAAGGATGTTCCACAAGATTCTTTCCCTCCACTCTTGTTAAACATACCAGCTACCAAAGGTTCAATTATCATCTTTAGTCAACTTCAACATTTATATATACATTCTTCATCTCTTGAACTCTACTCCCATATAACCAGCTCCCTAAAGGATATTTTCATTTGGATGTCCCATAGTAATTCAAACTCGTGGAGAAAACTTAACCTGTTTTCTTCACCTCCACCCAACACACTCCCCAAACCCACTTCTTCTGATCTCCCATTTTTGTTCTAACACCACTATCTTTCTAGTTACCAAAATTTACAGCCTTGGTCATCCTCAGTGTCAATCTTCATATTTATTCAGTTGCCAAGTCCTATTGACCCAAATGCTGTCTCCATCATTCCCTCTTCTGAACTCTCTAATTCAAGGCATCACCTTTCACCTGAACTACTCAACATTCATCTTCCTATAATCATTCAACTATTCATTCATCTTCTTCTATCTACTCTTTTTGCCTATCCTCTAAATTACTACCAAATTAATACTGCTAAAATATTTGGCCCTATTTCCCACCGGACGCTCCAGCTATTTCTTTTAAAATAAAATACAAAGTCTTCAGCCTTATATTTAAAGTTCTCTGTCATCTAGTTCTCACCTACCTTTCCAGACTTATTTCATATTATTCCCCTTCCCATATATTCCATCTCCCTTCTCTGTGCTTTTGCATGAGTGGTTCCCCATGCATGAAATGCACTCCTTCCTCATCTTCAAGTTGAAGAATCCCAATATTCCTTCAATGCATAGTTCAGGTGTCACCTCTTACATGAAGCCTTTCCTAATAATAATGATAATAATAATAATAATAGGAGTAGCTAGCTTTTATTTAGTGTTTATGTGCTAACCATAAACATTTTATAAATATTATCTTGTTTGATCCTTAACAATACCCCCAGGAGATTAGTGCTTTTATGATCCCCATTCTACAAATGAGAAAACGAAGGCAAAAAGAGGTTAAGTCCTATAATCACACAGCTATAAGTCTCTGAGGCTAGATTTGAATTCAGGCCTTCAAGCCCAGCACTCTATCCATGTATCACCTCGATGCCTTGATAATAATTCTGCCCTCCCTTTCTTCTCACATGTTATTAATGCTCTTGCCTTCTTGAAATTATTTTATATTAATTTACTCTGAAACACACTGCCTTTAGAAGAATTTAAATTTTTTCCTTACAGGCAGAGACTGTCTAGTTTATCTTTGTATCACCATGTAAATATAATGATAGCATTTATGGGTATACCTAATTTAGTTTAGGATTCAGTAAATATTTATTGAGGAAATCTACAGGCAGTCTTGATCCTTTTAACTACCAGGGAATATAGGTATGTATACAAATAACTATTACGACATCCTACCATTCCATATTTTCCTAGTGGGATAAAGTAAGAACATCCAGGGGTGTTCTGAAAGACTAGACCAAACCATCTGATTGGGTCTGAATTACCTTCTCAACTTGGAATAAAAAAGAATGTTTATTTTAGTTTTAGTTTCTCCATTTAAGGCAGTGAAACTGAATTGTGTTTCTCTTTGGAATTTAAAAACCTTGTCTTTGTCAAAGATAACTAGGTCCAACATGATAGATGTCAACATCATATATCCCTTTAGTCCCAAGCTCATTGCTCAGGGTGTTCTTAGAAAGCTTTTTTAACATTCTCCTTGGTCTATATAACCACTTATTCCCAAAGTGGCCAGTATTCCCAACACCATGATCTGCTCATGCCCTTTTCCCTATCTATTCTGACTGAAGCTTACATCCTATAAGGCCTAAATGAAATTCTATACATATCCCTTGAAGTCCATGCCTCATCACCCTAGCTCACAATATACTCTCCATTTTTTTCAATGGCACTAGCATTGGCTAATAATAATCCACCCTACTTTCTTGTATTTATTAAGGACTTTGAAATTTTCCCAATTATCTAGGATGGGGGTTCTTAATCTAGAATTTATGAACTGTTCAAACAAAAACATTTTGATAACTTTCAATATAATTGAATATAATAGATTTCCTTTCTAACCTATGTATTTTATGTATTTAAAAACAATCTAAGTGAAATAGATGGTGTGTCTGACATACTTTATGAACCATAGAGTTATATAAAAATGTCAGCTATCATTATCAATTATGTACGTAGTAGTGGAACGACTGGGAAAGGGTATGTGTGGGATTTCTGTGTCAGACTTGGTAAGGAAAAAAATAAACCATGTGCTTTTTTTAAAATAAAAAAAATAAAAACAATCTAAGAAAGGACACATAGGTTTTAGCAGACTATCAAAAAGAACCATGGCACAAGCAAGGTTAAAAGTACCTTGCAGTCTAGATGCTTTCCTCCCCATTATCTTATTTTAGTTTCTCCAAATACTGTGAATAGGGTTCCTGTTGTTCCCATTTTATAGATGGGCAAACCAAGGCATAAAAAGACTATTCAATAGTCACAAAAATTTGAATTACATAGTTTAATGCTCAGTTCTCCAAGTAGATAATAAATACCTAGAAGGAAAAAAACCACTTACCTATCAATTCCATAAATGATCTATTTCTCATTAAAAAAAGATATGTGATTTCATTCACATAAGGAACTCTCAAGGAGGAAATTCCCTCTTGCTAATGAAGACCAGTAGGTTTTATCTTATAGTATTAGTGAATTCTTAGGACACTGTCAGGTGAATTGCTTTGTCTTGGGTCACAAAGGTGTATAATACAGAAACGGTAAGACTAGAATCCAGGTCTTCCTATCTCTGAGGCTACCTTTCTATCCACTGTGCCAGGCTATGCTATAATAAATTAAAGCTAATATATACATAAATGTACACAAAAGGACTTACAGCTGAAACTGGGTCAGAATGAGCAGGTAAAGTCTTGAGGCACTTTCCTGTTTTCACATCCCATATCCTTACACTTTCATCAAACTAAAGGAGAAAAGCAAACATTAAACAGTCAAGAAGGAGATTTCTGCAATATTGCCAATGACAAGAGGCAATACTGATTTCCTAAACATACGCAACTCCTAAGTGATTAAATACTAATGCATAATAGAAACTGTCCTATTACATTGATTGCACATGTTCATAATACAAGTTACTTGCCATAATTAAAAACTTACAGAGCCTGAAACGATGAGGTTGGACTGGGGATTAAAGTTGCAACAAAAGACATAATTACTGTGACCCTTCAGTGTTTTCAGACACTTCCCCTTAAAAAAAAAAAAAAAAAAAGATGAGACCAAGTTATTTTTTTAAAAGAACTAGCACTTATCTTAAAAAAAAAAAAAAATATCACTATTTGAACTAAACTTATTGGAAGGTCAAGAATATCCTAGAATCTCTTGAAATTCATACTTATATGAATAAATAGCTCATAACAAAGATTTACACAGCATCACAAAGCTGAACTAGTTGACCAAAGGTCCCTTTGGAAATCCTTCATTTTACTCATTCAAAATGGGAGAAGGGATATGCCCTATAGTACACCCACTTACAAAAATTAAATCCTTGTTCATCCTTCAATTATAGACAGCCAATAAGTAATTGGGGAGAGGAGGAGGAGGTATATGTAAAATCTAACTAACTACTTACAGAGCTAACATCCCATATTTTAAGCGTTTTATCATCAGAAGCAGACACAAGAAGATTGGAGTCTGAAGACCAAGCAACATCTGAGATTCCCTTAAAAAAAGAAAAAGAAAAAGAAAAGCAGATTACTCCTAGGTAAGAGAGGCAAGAGATATAAAAAAAGAAATAAGCACTAGGCACTTCATTGAGAAAAGACTTAGCCAATGCATTAATACATAAGAAATGCTACATTCTTAGATATATGAAGTACTGCCAAGACACCCAATTTAGTCGTTTTGTTTAAAATTAGCAACCACTGGTGAAATAAGAATGAAATGACATATTTGCAAGAAATGACAAAGACGAAATATATAGCAAAGCTTTAAATTAGTTTCCAAATCTGAAACCAATAAGCCGCACCTTATAGCTTACACTGTACAACATTAACTTATATTTTATAATAAACTCCAAAAGAGGTATTTTAAAAAGCCTACCAGTTTGTGCCCAGATATTGTTTTCTCAAATTTTCCATCATATGCTCCCCAAATTTTAATGAGCTTATCTGCAGCTAAAAGACAAAAATATTTATTGTTAGTCTATCAAAGATGGGTAATAACTTTGGCTTTCACAGGATTCTCTTTTGATGCTCAGAGCTACCTTACAAGGTAAGCAGTTGGTTACTCTCCCCACCTCCAGAGTCTAGTGACGATTCTACCCAAGGAGAATAAAAGGTGTTCTGACTACAGCTAAAAGTTTGCATTTATCCCTTTATTAGATTAATGGAAAGCAGTGAGGGGACCTTTTCTAACTGCACCTGAAATAACAAGATTGAAAGGAAAACTGACATTTCTCAATGAGTACACAACACATACCCTAAGAGGTAAGAATGCCCCTGTGAGTTTTTAGACTACAGACTGTGGGGAAAACTGAGGGACAAAACACTGCTTTCGTTTTTTCACTTCATACAATGTGAAATGAATCTCAAGTATGAAACTAAGAATATGATTTGATTTTTTTATTTTTATTTCAGAGGTACTCTAAAAACATTACCCTTGTTTGATTAAAGTATGATTCACTGCATTCCAATTAACAAGAGGTCAGGAACAAGCAGACTAAAAGAGTGATTATTAATAAGTTCAAGTAAACCTAGAAGGAGATCTCTAAATGGAATTCTCCATAGCATTATTCACCATTTTTATCAATGAATGAGGATGATGATACATGCCTGTCAAAGGCTTGATGGAGGCTGGGAGGCAAAGTTAACACAATGAATGACAGATGCAGGATACAAAAAAGCTCTAACAGAATAGAACAGTAAGCCAAATCTTTTAAGGTTAAATTTAATTTTATTTAGTTGTACACATGAATGGGAAAAAATTCAACTACAAAGGTAAAGAATGGAGGAAAAAAGGGCTATACAACAGTTCACATAAGAGATCTGGGAGTTTTTTGGAGACTAAGTTTTGCATGAACCAATATAACATGGCAGTTGAAAAAGGTTAATTCAGACTTACTTTGGGAAGCTAAAATTTCAGTGAAATGCAAATAGAAATCACTCTTTACCTTAGTGAATGGTATTCATGAGATGCTATGGCTGAATTATCCAGCAGTGAGTCAGTCTTTTGGCCTTAGCCAAGATGATTCTTAGAGAAGTCTTATGGTCTATATTGAAAGCCTTCCCAACTAAGTTAGGCAGGCCTCTGAAAGTGTGTGCTCTACAGATGGTTTTCAAGAACCCAGTCACCTCCACACAATGAAGCACTACCTGGATCAAACTTTAGCAAAGGAATACAATCTTAGCTTGGACACTATGTTTTTATTAATGCATAGAACAAAGGAAGAGACTACAATAAAATATAAGAGGATTGTATTTTGAAGGTCTGCATCCAAATCTGGATAAAATTTTTAAAAGGCACTTTAAAATTATATCACTGGATTAGTTGAAAAAAACTGGGGATGCTCAACTTAAGACTTGGAGGATGTTACATAACTTTGACATTACCTACAATCCATATAAGTCACTTACCCTTGAGGGTTGGACTATATGGCCTACAAGGTCCCTAAAAAGCTCCAGATATAACATCCTAAGATAGTTTAAGAACTATGATATGAAAGAAAGATTAAACTTGTTCTCTTTGGTTCCAAAGGGCAAAACTGAAGCCAAAAGCTCAGTTTCAAAGAAACAGATTTAGGCACTATATGAGAAACAAATTTCCTAAATGGAACTAGCCAAAAGTGGAGTGGGTTTTCTCCAAACAAATTAGATTTTCCCTCACTAACGTTTTTAAGCAAGTCTAGATTAACAATAACTACAGATATTTTATAGAGTTCCTTTTTGGATGTGGGTACCAAATTATCCCGAGTTCTCTTCAACTCAGACTGTATGAAAATATTTAAATGCTGGCTACATGTGATTAAACTAGGAAATCTGCTTAAGAAAAAGTTATAAGCAATGGGATTCCCATTTATCCCTTCGGCAATATTGACAAGAACAACTTAATTAATATGGGAGGGTTGACTGAAACCTCAAATGTCAATTTTCTCAACAATCAAATTAGGTAGTATTTATTGGGAATTATACTTACAAGAACTTGCTAACCATTCTCCATTTGGACTAAATTTTACTGAAGATACAGCTTTAGTGTGTCCTGCTAATGTGAACTTTAATGCGTAGTTTGGCTTTACAGGTGCAGGCTAGAAAGAACAAAATTATACATCAGAAAGTAATCATGGTCAATCAACTTGGATCTTTGCAAAGTTAGAAAAGGGTGCAAAAATAATATTGACAGCATTTTAGTACAATGATAAAAGAGAAACAACAATTTTCAACAATATATTAAGTGGCCAAGAGATCACTACAGGTATTCAGGTAAATGTTTAATAACCTACTCTGAGAAAAAATATATTCATGAAACACTTTTAAGTTTAATTCATATTATTAACGTTTTCTCCCCCATCATTTCATCTAGATAATCAACAAGGAAATAAATCAAACCCTGATTTGTAACATTAACCAGATTTCCAACATGTAAGTGTTCATACTAAAAATTTAGCTTCTCTGAACACATCTAGCACACTCACCTCTGGATTAACCTCACCTCGACAGAAATCTTTACATGCTTATTTTCACCTGGAAGTACATCAGATCTATTAAGAAACACACCTTGCTCTGATTAGTTGATGAAGAAGGTGTAGACTGTGCTTTTGTGGCTTCTGCCTCTGGTTTCTTTTCTTCTGTTGCCATAGTTCTGAAACTAGTAACTTAATCTGGAGGTGCTTAAGGATGAAGAGATGATCAACCAGAATGCTTCAAAATTGAAAAGAAAACCTGTGTTTGGCAATTTGAACCTGTAAGGGGACAGGAAGAAATAAAGAGAGAATCACTATTAAAAGGAATTTTTATTTAAAATAACAATATCTAGAACAAGTTAAAAACAAACATTTAGCCATAATACTGAATGCTATCATGCAAAAACTTTTAAGGTTAAGGATAAATTTATAATTGAAGTAAATTAATTTAAGGAAATTATATAGTAGTCCCTCATTTCCTGTTCCTACCTTTCAGTTTATTATTCATGCCAAGCTAGCCCTTAACTATCTTTGTGTTCCATACTGGTAATATCCAAAATTACAAATATTTTAAAGTGTTTTTAAATTCATAAGATACTAAGTGACAGGAGGAAAACTAAATCCCTGCAGGGTATAATAGTTTCAGAAGTCATCCAGGATTCAAGACATACACCATGTGAGACAAGTTAAAAAGATACACCAAAATACAAACCTAGTATACTTTAGAAAGTCTTATGGATGTAATTTGCTGCTTCAACTTTCATACTATGCGCACAAGGGTGTTTTCTAGAATGTTTCCCTAGTGGGCTGAGAAGCTTATTTGCTTATGAGATAACCAGGAAACACAGCTGAAAGGAGCAAGTCAAAGTCAGCTTTGTGTTGGAATTTCAACTGCCTTGCCTTCTGTAGCAAAGCTTGAAATGCTGCACTGATACTCTGCAATCAAGACTCATACTGCAGATGAGAAAAAAAAATCTCTACTGCAGCTCAATTAGATTTCAGCTTGACAAAGGGAAGTATTGAAAATCTGTACAGTAAGTAATTATTTCACCTACCTCTTGGATCAGTTTCTGTAGATATGGCCTCAACACTAACTTCCATTACTTGACTATATCAAGCACATACCAGTTTAATGAGATGAGGTAAATGTCTATTTTAAAAACCTAGTATTTTCTCCATCAGAAAGCCTTAGAAATCACTATGCTGGAATCTGTAATTTCTGTATAATTTAGATGGAACAAATTCTAACAGTTTAAAATGTTTTACCAGAATTTCTGGTTGCTCTGAGGGGAAATAAACCATTAAAAATAATACTAAAATTGGCCAGTCATTGAAAAAAGGGATGGGTGGAGGTGGGAGAGAGGAATTACATCATATGCACCCACTTTGCAAGTTTACTAGCAAAACAAAAAACATATAAACTGATAATTAAGGTGTTTTTTTCTTCCATAATAACTGAGGTTTTAATCAGTGACCCCTAACATATCTAGGAAAGGCTTAGGGATTTGGTGGTCAGAACCTGGCAAAGTTTTAAGTTTTTTGAGATCTGAAGGAAAGTTAGAACAGCATCAGAAGGATGAGGAGCAAAAAAAAAAAAAAACAAAAAAAAACATTTAGTAGCTGGCCTAGCCACTTCCAAGAAATACCAAAATATATGAGTATGGGAGAACTCAGTATGAACTCAGGTCAGGCTCTAAAGGCTACTAGGTGAAGAAATGAAGAGACAGAATAGCACTATTACCTCTGCCCTGAAATGCATATTAGCCTCAGGTGAAAGGGCCAGAAACCTAACTCTCCCAATGAAAGATGGAAGAGGTGCCCCCTGAATGGGGGAAAGTCATTTCTAGAATGTGACCAAAGGAGAGAAGTGTGATTGGGTGGGAAGGATGGAAGGAAAATATGCAATTAGAAAGGCAGAGATCCCTGAAAACAGGGGAAGTTCATCCTACAGTTTGACCCAAAATTAAGGATTTTGAGTACAGAGATCAGATGAAGTGAATTGGGCCATGGTTGCCTGGGAAAAAGATACTGTGGAGGAATCACTAAAGAAAAGAGAAGTCTGCTCCTTATTCACACCTAATGGTGCACAGAATTTTTAGGGAAGAGGCAACAAAATAAGTCAGAATAAGGTCGGGCTGTCCGTGTAAATAAGTGGAATGGCGAAAAAGGGCAAATGAAAGGATAGTTTTCAAGAAAAAAAGGAATGCCACCCTCTTAGTCTTCACACGGTTGTTTAAGGATAGTCTTTTCTTATGGGAGATAAGGACCAATAAGGGGAAATATTGGGGGTTTGGCTGCCAGAACTTAGGCTGAAATAGAGGTAAAAAAGTAACACAATTGTCTGTATTCCTTCTGAGTCCAAAGCCCAGGTGTTTCTACATGAGGTAAAGAATAAAAACGAGGATTCAACTATGGAACTGAATTCAAACCCAGATGTTTCAAAGTGGAATTATTTTTTTGAGGGTTTGGGAATAGTGTGGACCATATGCTTAGGTGGAAATGATTTGTCCCTATCGGTCTGGAAAAAGGGGTAGTTGGGATGGCTCTCCAAGTATAATCCAGAGGTTTCAAAGTAAAGGGAAGGTTATGGGAAGGAATGGAGAAGAAAAATGGGGGGTACTCCCCAATTCACAGACAGGTTTTTCTGAGGGTGGGAGAAGAGGGAAAAGCATCTGGGGCTTGACTATTTGGAGGATACAGGGAAAAAGACTTAGGATATAGGGGGTCCTGTCTTTTAGTCTTTGCCAAGATATTTCTGGGAAGGTTGAGGGAAGAGGGTGAAGAAAGGGGGACAAATTGGGGCCTAACCTTCGGGGGAGGGGGACACAAATGAGGGATCATAGGGTGGGGTGGAAAGGGGAGACTGTCGGTGTGGTTAGCTGGAAAGAATGAAGTGTGGGGCACGGGAGCAGCCAGGGTTGGGGGGGGGTGGCTTTCAGGAAGGCGTGCTCCCCACTCCTTCTATTCCTAGCAGGCTGCATGGAGGTGGGGGTGGAGGACACAGGGGCCCCCAGGGGAACCAGCTTCTCAGCGAAGAAGGAAGTCAGGGGAAGACTTTGAAGGGTGCACCCCGGGCCGGCGGGCAGGCGGCTCTGGCGGCCCAGGCCCGTACCCTGCGGTCTGGCAGACAGCCGGGGGCTGGGGGCCGGGCGCGGCCGTCCCCCCGGGCTCACAGGCCCAGGCCCAGGCCGGGCTCGGGCAGGCAGACGAACGCCGCCTGCCGCGGGCTTACCTCACCTCCGCTCGGGGCGAAGCTCCCTCAGCCGCCGCCGCTCATGAGGAGCGCAGAGCGGCTGGGCCCGGGCGAGGACCGACGACCAAGCGCCAGCCGGGACGAAGTGGAGGTGGCAGCGGCAGCGTAAGCTCCTCCTCCCGGCGCCAGGCGGGTAATGTGGACAGACAACTCCCCCGGGCGCATGCGTGGCGACGGGGCGGGGGGCGAGCGCAGGGGCGGAGCGAAGGAGAGGGAGGAGAAGGAAAAGGAGGGAGGAAGGACACAATACTAGGCTGCTTCCGAGACGGGCTACGGAAAGTCGCAGGGAACCAACTTCTCAAATGTCCCAAAATGCTTAAAGGATTTCCAAGTCAGTGTGTCTGCACTGAGACTTAATGGCCTAGTTAGTAGGAAAGAGAGTTTAGCCGTCACTTGGTTCAAACCCGTCGTTCTACCCAGGAGCCATACGAAGTCCAGGGAGAAGTGACTTGTTCTTTTGAGTCTTTGACCTGGAAGGCTCCTTACAGATCACCTGAGCGGGAGGGAGCATAGGAATTATGAGATGAGGCGGAGAGACAAAGACCAAAAGGGAGAGACAGCGATGTACAGAGATAGAGGGAGAGGAGAGAAAGAAAAAGAATATTATTTATATGTACACGTAGATGTATATGTCTCTGAGAAATAGACATAAGGAAGCTTTCTCCATAGTATAGTGGAGAAAACCTTGCACTGGGAATCTGGTGATCACTTAAGTTCCCAGCTCCAAAACACTTAATACTCCTGTATTTTGGTTTCCTCATTTGTAAGATTAGGGTAATAATAACTTCACTACCCATATTATAGAGTTGTGAAGGCACTGATTTGGAAACTCTAAAGTGATTTATATGTAATTGTATATATAACCTATCAATATTACTATAATTCCAGCAGTAGGATGGGGGTAAGGGAGAGGAGAAGGATTGGCTGGTCAGGAGCCACTGAGGAGAGAACTAGAACTCCTCACGTTTGGAGATCAGCTAGTTTGAATGGAATGTAGAGTTCATTAAGGGAGAAATAAGAAAGAAAGCTGGACAAGTAGATAGGAGCTAGATTATAGAAGGCATTGAATGCCAGGCTGAGGAGTTCATCTCTTATCCCAGGGTCAGTGGTGCCCAGAGACAATGGGGAGCCACTGAAGGTTTTTGAGAAAGAAGAGTGACATGGTTATACCTGTGCCTTAGCAAGATAGATTGGTAGGTATATGGAGAATAAATTAAAGAAGGAACATAGATTTAGAGATCACCTCATTGACCTGTTCATTTTTATAATAAGGAAACTGAGGCCCAGAAAAGTGAAATAACTTAGCCAAGTTAGAACAAGTTACTATATGGCAGACTACAATCAGTGTAGTTTCCACTGTACCACCTTATGCTGTACATTGGAGAGACTGGGTACAGTGAGAGCAATTAGATGGCTATTATAACACTCCAGTCAAGTGACCTGAATTAGGGGGAGGGTGCCAGGTTGAAGAGAATGCATATGAGAGATGTTAAGTGATTTGAATCCACAAATCTTGGAAAATGGTTGGATATTGAGGGATTGAGAGTAAAAGAGAAGGAAGAGTTAGTTATTACTTCAAATTACATATCTGACTGACTGGAAAGACAATCAAATCCTAAGAAAAAGGGAAATTTAGAGGAGAGACAAGATTTAGGAATAAGAGAAAAAACAATTAGTTTTATTTTGGATGTGTTGACTTTAGGTAGCCATACAATTAATGACTTTCTCTTCACATCAGATGAGAATTCCTGAATGTTTTTGAGGATTTATGGCTTTCATAAATTATTATTTGACAGTAAGATTAGGGGAGGAAATATAATGGAAAAACACAGTTGAAAGTATAAATTTTGATTCTGACTTTATCACTTATCTATAGCAATTCACTTTCTCTCAGTTTATATATTTATTCTGGAAAATAAGATTGGAATAGCTGGAATCTTAAGGTCCTTCCCAACTTTACTTCCTCTGTAGTATTTCCACAGGTTACAGTCCTCTCACAACATCCTTAGTCTGGTTAGAACATACCCCATGGTTAGTAATGTACCCCGTGTTGGGAAATATCCTTTCCCAATAAGAGTATATTACTAAGCAACCTTAGACTCTCTTGGGATTCCCCTTAGTCACATAGCCTCAATCCACCACCAATGTTTTAGATTTTGTGACACCCTCCCCATATCCATGTATGGGGAGAGTTTGTGATACCTTTTCTATAGAGGTGGGATGTGGACTTCATTTAACAACCTGATGGACAAAAGCAGCATAGGAACATTTAACATGAACAATCCCATTCAATCCCATTATGCACTATAGTTTCAAAGTACTTTCACATTCTTTGTCCTTTTACAAGTCTGTGAAGTTAAGCAGTAAAATGAAATAATAAAAAAGCATTATTAATTTTCTATTTCCTGGTGCTATACTAAACACTGGGAACACAAATACAGCAATTCCTGCCGTCAAAGAAGCTTGCATTCTAATAGAGTCAAAATATGAAAGGAAGTAGTGGCCAGGGAAGAATTTTTATGTTTTGGAAAGTTATGGAGATACCGAGTAGAACTATTAGGGAGTAGACTGACACACCCTTTCCAGGAGCAATGGCAGTATTGATTTTGATTAGTTCTAGTTCTAGAACTAGAAAAGGGAGGTGGGGGAAGGGAGAGAAGGCAAGTTGTCAGAGGTAGGGGAGATGGTGAGAAGATGGTCTGGGTATAAAGGGAAGCATTTCTTAGCCTGGTTTGAGATAGAGGTCCATGTGAGGCACTCACAATTCCAAACAGCAGGGTTCCAGGGCAGGAATTCCACTGATTGAAAAGGTTATGGCCACGATATATTCTTTTCTTGGGGACTGGGGTAGTTGGCCAGTCAACAACCACTAAATGTCTACTATGTGCTAAATGCCTACTATACTGTGCTAAGCTCTAGGGAAACAAAGATAAAATAAAGTCTCTGGCCTTAAGTAGCTCACAACAAGGAAATAGTTGAGGAGATGACTGAGGAGTCAAGCATTATCTCCATTTTACTGATAAGGAAATGAAAAGTCACACAGGAAGTGACAGAGTTAGAATTAGAACTCAGATCTGAAACTTTTTTTTTTTTAAACACTTACCTTCCATCTTTGTATTGGCTCCAAGGTAGAAGAGTGGTAAGAGCTAGGCAATGGGGGTTAAGTGACTTGCCTAGGGTCACATAGCTAGAAAGTGTCTGAGGCCAAATTTGAACCTAGGACCTCCTAATCTCTAGGCCTGGCTCTCAATCCACTGAGCCCCGCAGCTGCCTGCTTGGAATTTTTTCTGAAAGTGATTGGAATGTGTAATTTCTCAAGAATATGAGTTTTTGCCCTGAGGTACATGAAATTAGATTGGTCCAGTTGGACAATGAGTGGCAAAGAGTAACAAAAGAGTTCATCTTAAAAGCTGAAAAAGGCTAATGGTGATGATGATGATAATGAGACCCAATATTTATTAAGCTACTGCTCACCTCCTCCTCTGATGCTTCATTGAACATAGAGATGGCCCTGAGCTCTAAAGCAGTATGCCCATGAATCTTGAGCTCTGGAAAATCTTATCAAACTGGAAAGGCATCAAAGTGGCAACAGATTGTATCTCCTCTCTGAGGACCAAGCTTGATAAATCCAGAGAGGTTTATCACTAGTAGTTTGGTTACAGGTTATAGCAAGATACATTATTTGGACACGGAAAAGACAAAAGAAGGTTGTCTTGGATGTGAGGTGTGGATGGGAAGTGGTTTACAAAGTAGGGGATGTGATCTGACCCCAAGTAGGCTCCAGTTTGACCCCAAGGAGTGTGTGACCAATTTAGAAGGTAGTTGGGAAGATGGGTTGCACTCCACCCTCCTGAACTGTCTCCAAAACAACCATACTTACCCTTGTCCTCAATACTCTCCTACTCTACCATTTCCCTCCTTATATAAGCTCCCAACCTCCTACCTAATTGGGAGGGAAGGGAGTATCAGCCCCCTAGGCCAGTTTTAACCTAATCACTCTCCTGGCACCCATAGCATCATCTGTGCAGATGCCAGTGGGAAAATTCAAACTCTTCCCCCAATCATACCCATCCCCTGCCTCCCAGTTCACACCAAGTAGCTGGGGCAAGTACCCTGAGAGAGTGGGTTCTATCTTTCAGGGAGGTGATTCATGAATGGGACAGTGACTAGTGAAGAATAGTGACCTGCTTCCTCCTTTTCATTTTGGGTGGGGCAGAGTGAGTTGTGCCCAATGTGCAGGCATGGATGGGTTGTGACAGACTGCAGATTTCATTACATTATCTTTTCCCCCCAACTAAATCCTCTTCTAAACTTCCCTATTACTACTAAACTTCCCTATTACTATCAAGGACACCACTATCCATCAAGTTATTCAGATTCACAACTTAGGAATTATCTTCCCCTCCTTATTCTCACTTACCCTAAATATGCAATCATTTGCCAAATTCTGTCAGTGCTGTCTCTAGCACATTTCTCTCAGGTCTTTTCTCTACACTCACATAGCCACCACCCTCATTCAAGCCCACATCACCTCTTTCCTGGGCTACTTTATTAGGTTTTTATTCTGTCTTTCTTTTTCAAGCCTCTCCTTATTCCACTCCATCCTTCACCCAGCTACTTTTCATAAAAGGCAGGTCTGATGTTACCCCCTTAGTCAACAAAAAATCCAGTGACTCCCTCTTGCCTTAAGAATCAAATATAAACTTTTATTTGACTTTTTAAGCCCTTCAAAACCTGGTCTCTTCCTACTTCCCCAGTCTATTTATTCCCTCTTCTTGCATCCTAAAATTCACCTGTATTAGCCTACTTGGCAGCTGATGGCATAGTCAGAAAAGTACCAAGCTTGGAGCCAGGAAGACCTGAGTTCAAATGAGACCATAGACCAGTGATTCCCAAAGTGGGTGCCACCACCCCCTGGTGGGTGCTGCATTGATTCAGTGGGGCAGTGATGGCCACAGGCACATTTATCTTTCCTATTAATTGCTATTAAAATTTTTAAAAATTAATTTTCAGGGAGCCAAGTAATGTTTTTTCTGGAAAGGGGGCAGTAGGCCAAAAAAGTTTGGGAACCACTGCATAGACATTAACTAGCAGTGTGACCCTGGGCTAGTCACTTCCCCTCTATCTGCCTCAGATATAATATTTGTAAAGCATTTAGCATATTGCCTGGCATATAGTAAGCTCTCTGTCTGTCTATTTGTCTGTCTGTCTGTCTGTCTCTCTCTCTCTCTCTATATATATATATATATATGCTTATTCCCTTCCCTACTTGCTATTCCATACACATGATACTAAATCTCCTACCTCTATGTCTTTGTGCTAATGATTCCCCATGCCTGGAATGACCTCTCTCCAAAGATCCTTTTAGTTTCCTTTAGGACTCAACTTAAGTGCCACTTTCTTCATGAGGCCTTTCCTGGTCCTCCAGTTGCTGGTGCATCCCCTCCAAAAGCTACCTTGTATTCATTTTGTACATATTCTGTATATTCCTATAGATGTATACATTGTCTTCTCTCATTAGCATGCAAGCTCCTTGAAGGCAGAATCCCCTAGTCATAGTTAGTACTCAGTAATGTTTGTTGATTAATCAATTGCCACAAAGAAAAACTTTTAAACAAAAGCATCTGATGTGGTGAGCACATCTCACAGTGTATATATTCTCCTGTCCTGGCAATACTCTCTCCTCTCCTCTATACCCCACCAGGAGGAGGGAGGTTTATTTCATTATCTGTTCTCTAAAATCTTCCTATAATTTATAAACAAACTTTTTTATGTTTTGAAAGAGGTAGCTGAGTGATACGATAAAGTTCTGGGTCTGGAGTCAGGAAAACCTGAGTTTTCAGAGTATTTAGCCTCAGATATTTACCAGATAGTGACCTTGGACAAGCCTGTTTTGTCTCAGTTTCCTCAACTCCCTGCAAAAGAAATTAACCCTTTTTCTGACTAGTAGTTACTAACTCAATGTTGTATCAAAATTAACCCTTTTTCTGCTGAAACTTTTGGTCTATGTAAACTCTCACTAGCTCTGTACTATTTAATCTATCAGCCAAAAGGAAAAGCCACTCTGATAAAGACAGATGGATATTCTAAGAATTTGAATTTTTTCGTGTAGACCAGACAGGATTCTCTTCTAACTGATGTGAACTCCAACTGATTATTCCTGAGTCTGGCTGTAAAGTGCAACCAGTACTGCATGACTGACTCTAACCTGAAGTCAAACACCGTTAAAACTTCTTTCTTTGCTTTCTCCTTTATAGAGCAAAAACCAGGATATTCCATACAGTTAAGGAATCAGGTCATTGAAGCCCTGAAATTTGAATATGCATAGCAAATATGTTCCACTACTTAAGGAAGTATCTGTACTCTACCTCAAGTTCTAATTACTGAACATGAAGTGGAGAAACCTAAACGGTATTCGCTCTGTTCCTTTGTTCGGATCCCTTACATCCTGAGCCTGCCCTCTTTCCCATTTACTTCTCCTTGACCCCTGGTACCCTTCAGTTCCCCCTTTCCCTCCATAATATTCTCCTATTGAGACCTTTCCAGAAACCACCAACACCAATCCAGACCAAGGGATGTGGATGGGATAATGAGAAACCAAATGACACTTTACCCCTCAGCAGGAAGCAGTTTTGATGAGCAAGACCATCACCCATTTCCCCTCCTTGGACTCATGGCCCTTTCCCTTCTTCCCCCTGCCATCTCACACTCCTATTTTTTCTTTTTAAATAAGTCAAAAGATGGGAATGATAGATTCTGGGATCAAAGGCCCACTCCCCTTCCCCCTTCCCCCAGCACCTGCCCGAGCCTGGGACAGAGGCTGCCACAATAGTAAAACCTGGTAGGACTCCAAGAATTCCCTGTAAGACCCAAACAAATGACCTCCTGCATCACTGGCCATCAGGCCTGAGAACTTCCCACCCCTAGAAACCCCCTTAAGGCTGTCTAAGGAGTTTCACACAAGTACCCCAACTTTTACCAATAGAGGCAATCCAGATTACCTCATCCCAGACCACCACCCTATAAGAGATTGATTGCCCCCTTCTCCACCCAGGTGGAAACCCCTAGCCATCTGTGGGTTTGGGGTCTCCCCACTTGCTCTTCCTTCCTCCTCCCTGCCTTACTTTCCCACAACAAGCTTTGCTATATTACTCAATCTCTCTGTCCCATTTGCCTTGAGTCAGACCCTGTTAGCCAGGTCTGACAGAACCCAGAGTGTCCCACGGTCCTTTGTGTCAAATGGTCTCTTCTAGCATGAGTGTTGCCAATTATAAATTGCTACATGAGTTAAGAGATGTGAGAGCCTGGACTAGTCAAGAACAGTTTCACAGAAAAAGTAGACTTGGAAGACAATAGCAATACCTTACTTAAACAAAACAATACTTCCATAATATAATGTTTCATATAACACTTTTGTCTTTTTCTTAAAAGTACATTTATAGGGGCAGCTGGGTAGCTCAGTGGAGTGAGAGTCAGGCCTAGAGACAGGAGGTCCTAGGTTCAAACCCGGCCTCAGCTACTTCCCAGCTGTGTGACCCTGGGCAAGTCACTTGACCCCCATTGCCCACCCTTACCACTCTTCCACCTATGAGACAATACACCGAAGTTAAGGGTCTAAAAAAAAAAAAAGTACATTTATATATTGTAGCTTAAAGTGGTTAAGATATTATATTATTGTTGTGATTTGTTGTTGTTCAGTTGTTCCTGATGGACCTTACATGGAGCATATTATCTATCTGTGGGGTTTTCTTGAAAAGGTACTGGTGCGATTTGCTATTTCCTTCTCCAGTGGATTAAGGCAAACAGATTAAGTGACGTACCCATGATCATACAGCTAGTAAGTTTTGCAGGCTGGATTTGAACTCAGATCATCTTGACTCCAGGTCCAGCCCTCAATCCCCTAAGCCAGTGATAGGCAAACTACAGCCCACAGGCCAGATGCAGCCCCCTGAAATGTTCTAACAGCCATGCAATATTATTCCTAATCTGATGAATACAATGAGTAGGATACAATACAATGAAATTTGAAAAGAGTTGCCTTAGAAACAGACTGACAGATGAGCATTTCCTTTGCCCCTTCTTTAAAAAGTTTGCCCATCACTGCCCTAAGCCATCTAGCTGTCCCCATTAAAGTTCTCTGATGTTTGGCACTCTGGATGGGTTCTCGAAAACTCAGGAGCTCTAGTAGGTCCAACCAAGTTGGAGATGCTTTGGATTTGCTTTCTGAGGATCAGTTCTGCTAAGGGCAAAGAACCCTTAGGGCTTCTAGTTAGAAGATCTGGGATTAAATCTCATCTATAATACTACTTTTCTGACCTTGGGAAGTTACTTATCTTCCTTTGTGCCTCCATTTCCCATCTGTAAAATTAGGGGGTTGAAACTGCATAACTCCTTAGGACTCTTCCATCTCTAAATCTAATATCCTATGATCAATCTGGCTACAGCAAAACAATCGTCCCACCTCAAGACTTTTTACTACATTGTGAAGGGGTTGCAATATACATTGGAGGAGGGAGTCACCACACTGATCTTTTGAAGTACCAAAGCATTTATCACTGGAGCAGCTATAGGTCAGATACCTTAAAGGTACCCCTGCCAGAAGCACTGTCTCTTTAATAACCAAGTCCAGAGCTTTGGAGGATAGCAGATTCTAATGGCAGTTGGGGAAGACTGTGTATCTAGGGCCGCTTAGGGTAGCCCAAGGGACAGAGGATTTGCCAGGAACTCTCTCCTTACTGTTTAGGGAACTGGATCTGTACCCCATGGGCACTGGCTCTGGGATAGCTGTTAAAGACAACCAGAGACCCACAAAGTTCCAGGTCAGTCTGCTTTTGTGTCAAGCTCCCATAATAAGGAAATAGTGCCCGGTTAGATAAAATTTCTACACTGCCCTTAACTTCAATAACTCCTTTCTTTTTCTTCCCTCAAGCCAATCACTGGTTATGCCAAAACAACAGATTTCCCCCATCAACAATGGCCCACAGTGGGCAATATCTTTGTGTTATGGTAGTTGAGTTCATGTTAATTGCATGCCTGAAGCATGCTGGATAAACTTATTGAATAGAGCATCTGCTCTTTAGTACCTAGATTACTGCTTTTCTTTCAAAGCACAGGTTTCTACTTCACCAATTTTCAGTGAAATTGGATTTGCACTTTAAACTCTCTTTTCTTAAAATGTGTTTTTTGGTCCCTGTTCCCACCTTCTGTCTATTTTTTCATCTCAGACACACTTTCCTTTACTCTTCCTGTCTCCCATAGCTTTCTTTCTCTTCCTCACACATCAGTTTTGGCTCCTCTGCTGCTCTCCATGGAAAAACATTTTTCATTTGGTCTTCCTTCTTCCTGTTTTTCCCCCTGGGTCCCCAAGTCTTGCTCTTATTGTCCAGGCTGGCTAAGTCCCTAATCTTGTGTATTTTACAGTTTTACTCCTAGGTGGTGCTGTAAGTGCACGATCACTTACAAATTTGGAAGGTACAGTAGTTAGGCAAAAAGTATTTTTTTGAATTATGGCCGCTAGCAATGAAGAAAGCTGCATCATGAAGTGCAAGACAGTGGGTAGAATTTCTGGGTCCAAAATCTCAGATATGTTTATTTCCTCTTAGTAACAGAATGGATTCCAGCACTGTCAATATGCTCTGCAGATGACAGTTCAATCCTTTAGAAGGGAACCAGCTTCTTATCTCCATTTAAAATAGAAAAGTGGTTCTGGCAACCATAATAACTCTTTACTCCTATTACATCATCTTGGTTTCATCAGGCCTGACTGGGAAATGGTGACCCCAAAAAACTAAGGGAACACTGAATAGGTTTTATAGTTCTTATACTACACAAAGGGGCTGTATTTCATCGGGGATGGGGGTGGGGGTGGGGAAAGGCCTCCTTTTTAATTAAAGGAACTGGAAAGAACCACAGGCCTAGAGATGGAAGGGATGTTAGGGGTCACCTAATAGAGCTATTTCATTTTACAGATGAGAAAACTAAGTCCCAGGAATAATAAGTTACTTGCATAAAGTCACATATGTAGTAAGCATCAGAAGCAGGATATTAATTATGATTAACTCCAAAACCAGAATTTTCCCATGATATGGCTGATAGGCAGGTAGTCCTGGATTTGTCATTCTTGTAATCTTGGTTCTATCTTACATATTCAACTTTTTTTTTTAAACCCTTACCTTCCATCTTGGAATCAATACTATGTATTGGTTCCAAGGCAGAAGAGTGGTAAGGGCTAGGCAATGGGGGTTAAGTGATTTCCCCAGGATCACACAGCTAGGAAGAGTCCAAGGCCAGATTTGAACCTAGGACCTCCTGTCTCTAGGCCTGGTTCTCTGTCCACTGAGCCACCCAGCTGCCCCCTACTTTTTATTTTCCAACATCAAACATTTGTCCTGTGCCCTCTTCTATTATTTCTCTATATTCTATCACAGCTATCTCATCAGCTCCCATGTGTTCAATTATTGTGGGGCAGCTAGATAACATAGTGGATAGTGCTGGGCCTGGAGTCAGGAAAGACCTGACTGACATTCAAAGAGGAGCTCAGATACTCATTAGCTGTGTGACCCTGGATAAGTCACTTAACACTGTTTGCTTCAGTTTCCTCATCTGTAAAATGAGCTGGAGAAGGAAATGGCAAACTACTTCATCATCTTTGCCAAAAAAACCTCAGATGGGCTCATAAAGAGTCCGATACAACTGAAGTGACCAAATGACATAGGTAACTAACTCTCAAATCTCTGTATTTGGCTGTGGTCTCACTTCTGAATTCCAGCCCCTCATCATCAGTTGCCTATTGGATATTTTGTATTTCATGCACCATAGAAATGTCAAACATAACATATTTTCCTCCAAACTCACTCTTCTTAACTTCCCTAGTACTACTGAGGGTACCCATCATACTTCTAGCCATCTGGATCCACAACCTCAAGGTCATCTTTATCTCTGCATTCTCCTTCGCTCCACATAGCTAATCAGTTGCCAAGTTTTGTAAATTCTACCACCACAATATTTCTTATATCCATCTCCCTCTCCCTATTCATCCTGCTACCACTCAGATCAGGCCATTTTCATCCCTTGCTTGAACTATTGCTATAGTCTCCTAATTGGCTTCCCTACTTGGAATTTCTTTTCTCTCCAAACGTTTTCCCCCCAACCACCAGTGGAATTTTCCTTAAGTATAAGACTGACTTCACCACTCTCACTCATGCTCAGGAAACTCCTGTGGCTCCTATAGCAATAAAATAAAATTCACATTTGACACCTGCCATTAAAAGCACCTTACAACCTGGTTCCAACCTACCTTTGCAGCTTTATTATACATTATTCTCCTCTACAAGCTCTATGGTTCTGTCAAACTTATCTATTAATTGTTCTTCATACAGCACTCCCTGTCCTATCTCTGGGCTTCCACACATTCCTGGAATGCATGTATTCCTCTCTCCTGCCTCTTAGAATGAATTCCCAGTATTTTTCAAAGTTTGACTTAAGCCTTTCTTTCTACATGAGGCCTTTCCTGATACCTCCAGGTGCTAGCATCTTGCCCCCTCCTCTAAATTACCTTGTGTTATTTTAAATATATTAATTTATGCACGCATTGTTGAAGGCAAGAATTATTTCAGTTTTGTTTTATAGCCTATAGTCTGGCATGTAGCATATATTTAATAAATGCTTATATCGACCTGACCATAATCATGATAATGATAGTAACTGATATTTATAGGATACTTTGAGGTTTGAAAAACACTTTATGTACATTATCTCATTTGATCCTTACAACAATCCTCTGAGGTGCTGTGGCATATATTTATCAGGCATTTGGTAAATATGTATTAAATTGAAGGACATTTAAATTAAATGTAAATAGTAATTGTTTCCCCCCTAAATTCTCAATTTTTGTTGAGGCCATCTTCACCCTCCTGCCCTGTTTCCTAGATTCACAGTTTCTATCTCTTCACTCTCTCACCTCTTATATCCAGATAGTTGCTAAGACACATCAATTCTATCTCCACATCCCTTGTACTTATCTCATCTTCTGCACTCCCAAGGCCACCACTCTTGTTCTTGCCCTGTGTCACAATGTTGCTAGGAAAAGCCCTTTGAATTCTAAACTATCAACTAAATAAAAGTGTTTTAAATAATGGATAATAAGAAAAACATGCATCAAAAACAACAGTGAGGTTTTATCTTCCACCAAGCAAATTGACCATGAGAACAAAAGATGGGAATAGCCAGTTCTGGAGGGGTTGTGGAAAGAGGGACAAATTTAGTAGCTCTGTGGATTCTTGGAAAAAAATTTGGAATTAAGCAAAGTGACAAAAATGTCCATACCCTTTGACCCAGAGATCCCCCTGCTAGATATATATTCCAAGGAAATCAGTGATGAAAAGTTACACCTGCACTAAAATTGTGTGCTAGCAGTTTTTGGTTGTAGTAAAAAACTGGAAACAAAAGTAGATACCCATCAATTGGGTAATGACTAAACACACTATAGTATATAAATGTAGTGGTACTGTAAGAAACAATGAATATAACAATACAGAGAAACACGGAAAGACCCTTGAACTGATGCAGAGTGAAGTAAATAGAACCAAGAAAACATTATGCACAATGAGTACAATGATGCTATGAAAGGCTCAATGACAAAATGATTAAAAATAAATACAGAAAATGTATAATGGCTTAAATCATACCCAAATAAGAGACAAAAGGATCAGAGATGAGAGGTTCTGGGCTCAAATTTGACCTCAGACACTTACTAGCTATGTGACCCCCCAGGTGAGACACTTATCTCCAAATGCCTAGCACTTACCACTTATTTTGCCTTAGAACCAATGCTTAATATTGATTCTAAGAAGATTAATGTTTGAAAAACAAATAAACCCAAAAATATATCTCTCCTGTTGCTCTCTTCTGACTGTAGGTATAGAATATTGAATATAACATCAGAGTTTTTTTGATATGTTGTCTAGTTTTGCTGTAGTTTCTCCCTCCCCCCCCCATTCCTAAAGGATAACCGTCTGAGAGAAGGTTAAAGGAGAGCTAACGTAGAAATTTTAGGTGATATAAAAACAAAACTATCATTATAAATTTATTTTTAAAATTAAATTAAAAAAACAAACAAACAACCTTTCACAGTCTTGCTCCAGTTTACTTTTCCAGATTTATTTTACATGACTACTCTTCATATATATGATATTCCAGTCAAACTGGTCTATTTGCTGTTCCCTGGACTTGTCATATCATCTGCTTTTCTCTCTTTTCACGGACTGTCTCCCACACTTCATATGCATTCCTTCCTCAGTCATTCATTGGTATCCTTTAAGGCTTATCTTCTGTGAAAAGCCTCTTCAAATCTGCCTAATTGTTATTGCCCTTTACCTCCTCAAATCATTTTGCATTTATAATCCCTATCCATCCCATAGGTGCTAAACTCCTTGATGAACACAGACTTCCCTCTCCTCAACCCCTACCCCATTTTGTCTTTGTATCCCTGATATGTAGCATAGCATCTTGCAATTAAATACTTGTTGAGTTGTCAAAAGACAGAATTGGTACCTGTTTACAATCTGGTTAGAGAGCCAGGACCTAAATATGAAGAAACAAATAGAGCCAGTAGTTTAGACTGAGTGCCAGATAATACTTTATTTAGTGAATCACACAGTGGGAAGGGTCTTCAAAGGTCACCTGGTACTTGACCAAGAACCATAATGCAATATCCCCAAAAATGATATTAAAAGGAATAGGATGCCTGGAACAGCATCATATATGGAACTGCTAATTGATTGATTCGTTATTAATTTTGATTCAATTAAACAAACATTTACTAAATGCCCAATACATACAAAGCAAAGTCCTAGGTACTGGGGATGAAAAGGCACCAGTTCTTGCCCTCAAAGGCCTTGTACTATACTCTTTCCAGATAATTAAACAGAAGATAACTTAAATAGACAGAAATTGCTCACAGCTCTAGGGATCAGAGATGGTTTTTATGAGGGGAAAATAGATAGCATTTGAACTGAGTCTTGAAAGAAAACAAGTCTTTTGAGAAGTAGAGATGAGAAGAGAGTAAATGTCATACTATAGTGGATAGAGCACTGAATATAGAGTTGGGAGGAATGTTCCATTCCTAGAACTGCACATACCAGCTGTATGGTCCTACACCTCTCATTTATCCTCTCTGTGTCTCAGTTTCTTCACAAGTATAATGGTTGTAGTAATTTTCACTGTCTGCCTCATGCATTGTTGTGAAGAAAGTGATTCGCAAACCTCTCCCTCTCCTTCCTCTTTCCTTCTCCCTTCCCTCCCTCCCTTCCTCTCTGTCTCTGCCTTTCTCTCTCTTCTCTCTCCTCTCTCTCGCCATCATTATTTATATGTTCTTATTATTGGTATTCCAAGCATGAGGGATGGCCTAGAAAAGACACTAAGGTGAGAGACTGAATGTCAAGTTTAGGGAACAATTAATAGTCCAGAAGGGCCAGAGCATAAAATATTTAAAGGAGAGTAATATTAAAGAAGGCTAGGAACCAGATTGTAGAGAGCCTTGAATACTTGGAAAAGGGGTTTATATTTTTTTCTAGAAGGGGGAGAGGAAGGAAAGGGAATAAACATTTATATAGTACTTACTATGTGCCAGATACTGTGCTAAGTACTTTAAAAATATCTCATTTGATCCTCAGACAGTTGTTATTATCCTTATTTTACAGTTGAGGAAACTGAAGCAAATGAGGGTAAGTGACTTGCCTGAGGTTATACAGCTAGTAAGTATCTGAGGCCAGGTTTGAACTCAGGTCTTCCTGACTTCCAGGCCCAACTGCACTGTTGCCTGGGCAAGAGGAAGCCATTGAAATTTTTGTGCAGAGAAGTGACAAAGTTAGACTTAAAGGCTTATAAGAAAATTATTTTGGCTTATTTGGAAAGGGAGGAGAGAGTAGAAGCAGGGAGACCAATTAGGAAGCTATTACAGTTCTCCTTGCCAGAGCCAATAAGGGCCCGAAGTTGAGTAAAGGAATTCGGAAAGGAAAGGGTGTAGATCTTGAAGTTGTCATGAAGATCCAAGATCCAAGATTTGACAATTGACTGACTTTGGGGACTTATGGAAAAAGAAAAGGCCAGGATGACTCTGAGCCTGGGTGACTAGGAGCAAAGTGACTCTCTCAACAGTAATGGGGAGATTGATTTGGAGAAGGAGTGGATTTAGGAGCAGGAAATAGTTTTATTATTTATTTTGTTGAATTTGGAATACCCACCAAATATCCAGGTAGACCGGAAGTTGATGATGAGGAACTTGATTTTCAGAGAGAGATTTAAGTTAGAGTTACTATTTGAAGCCATGGAAGAAAATGAAGTAATCTAGAAAGAGTATAGAGATGGAAATGGGGACAGACAATATGTGATGGTCCAATATAGCCTTCACTGCCTTGTTTTACAGACCCTAGAGCCATTATCTTTATTCAGTCCATTCCCTTTGCACAGGGGAAGCCAGGAAAAGCAATAACAATGGCAAATATGTGCCAGAATGGGTGAGAGGGGGAGTCTGAGGACATTTCTCACATAACCTGCCCTCTGCCCCAGCAGCCCAATGGGAACACTTCTTCCCGCCCCTGTCTGAGTAGGACCAAGGGCTCACCTTCAGTATGAGGGTTGCATTTTGGACACTCAGTCTCTAAAAGGTTCATCATCACTGCCAGGTCTTTAGGCATTCCCTTTGGCAAAGGCACTGTATAAAGACTACGTGCCTTCTACTTCATCCCTTGCTCTCCTCTGGATCATTCTCGTTTCAGTTATTCTTCCTCTCCTCTTCTGCCTCTGCTGGAAACACAAGATTAATTCTGTCCTGAATTGAATGATTTGAAACATCATCCCAGTTTTCTCACTAAGTACCCTTGTGATCTCAGGCAATTGATTAATCCCTCTGGCCCACTGTTTCTTTGTCCATCTTCATCCACTAAATTGGAGGACTAAATGATTGCTAAGGTCTCTTCCAAATCAAAGTTATTTTTGAACTTGGCAGCAGGTGGTATCACCTTATACCTGATGAAACACGTTATGGACAGGTCTTTGCTAGCAAGTAATTCTTGCTAGCAAATCTAGAAAATGAAACTGGCCTGTGATATAGTGAGAAGAGCAGCAGTCAAAATTTGACCAGCAATCAAAATACTTGAGTAATAGATCCAGGCCTGCTACTAAGACTAGCTATGAGACCCAAAGTAAATCCTTTCCTTGTATTGGGTCTCAGTTTCCATACCTACAAAATAAAGTATTTGACCTAGATGTTCTCTAAGGCCTTTTGCATTTTATGTCTCCGTTGCCAGCCTCACATTTCAGAATCTGGTACACTGCCTAACTCTTACCCTAGATACTTACTATGGTTGGGCAGTCTTTAGCAACAAAAATCATGAGTATTGCCCACCAAGAATCACTTCAACCTGGTTTTGCTATAGACTAATATCCAGACAACTTAGAATGGGGGAAGGCAGATTTGAAGGAATCCTAGAGTGGGCCTGCTCCTTCTGTAGTACGGGTATGAGTGCAAGTGCATCTCCCTGCTCTTTATTAAGGATGAGCTGAAAAGGACAATGTTTTCTTCAAATGCAGAATAAACAACTGACTAGATCCAGGACCTGCCTGCCTTTCCTTGAGCTCCCCCTAGATCCACTAAATGTTTCCTAGACAAGAAGCAAATATTTAAAACATAAAAGCTCACAGAGACCACTTTCTTATGGATTTTTCTTTTGACTTCTAGTACAAAGTCAGAAAGTCCAGGAATATTTCTGTGGTTAGCTCTAATGTGTTTTCTCTCTTCTTCCTCAAGAAACACCAAGGCTCCTTCTTATTTTCCTCATCTCATCTTTTCCATCCAGTGTGTATTTTGTCTCTCTTCCATCTTCCACGTGTTCTGAGAACCATTTGAAACAGAGGTTGAAGAAGGCTTTCTAAAACTGCCCTTTAGAATCACGGTAGGCTCATTCCATAGCTGTCTGCTTTGTGACATATCAGACCCTGGAAAGACAAAATTGGAACAAGAGAAAACCACAGCTGTTAGATTCCTAGTCATGTCGAAGCAGCTTGTTGCTAATGAATGGAAGTTACTAACAAAGGTGAAGTTAAGCCAATCTTCAAAATACTTTATTCAGAAACTCAAAGCAAAAATGCTGCCAATTTTCTAACCCTCAACCTTCCAGGTTCATGTAGACATGAGAACAAGGGTCTGTAGCAAGACATACATTGTGGAGAGGAGCCAGTGATAAAAAATGAATATGTCACTTGGTTGTTGTCCCTTCCTTGAATGCATCATGGAGTAGATTTAGAAGGATTGGGTGGGGTGTAGCACATTTACTGAGCTGTACAAAGGCTGTCAGTGATTCTGACCATTGGATATTTATGATCCCAGACATTGATTTTCCTATTGATCTTAGGGTTCTGGTGTCAGTGTTACCATAGCACCAGTGGGAATATGAGATTTCAGGGAAGGGGAAAGCCTTTAATTAACAGGTAACAGCAGCAGCTAAAATCAGGCTTCTAAAATGGGCTTGTTGCCAGTATTCACCAGTTACTGGAATGATTTGAAAAAGATTTAATTCCTTTCTTCACCCCACCTCTCTCTCTCTCTCTTTCTCTCTCTCTCTGTCTGTCTCTCTCTCTGTCTCACATGTTCTCCTTAAAAAAAAAAAAGTAAATGACATCCAACATGTTTAACTTTCTTTCAATATGTATGCCACCTTTCTAGCTCCCTACCCTAGACACTCTTCTCTGTCCCCATTTCTGAACAGGGCTCTAATTGTATAGGGCACTAAGCAATAAATATAATCACATTAGACAACTGAGTGTCAAAGGGATATGTTTGTTGCCCTTTCAGGCCTCTGGATACTATCTGGGGATTATGCAAGAAGGACAAGGCATCTTTTCTATCTTTCTTTGCTGCTGGCTTTTCCTGATGTTTTTATTGGGTTTATTATTTCAAATTAGCTCAATGCATTGAGAAATTGGTTGTGAATATTTATATGGCCCCCTTGACCACCCTTTGCTTTATTCTTTTTTAAAATTTATTTCCTTTTTGGAAACACAATATTGAAAACAGAAATTTGTGAGTAATAAATAGAACATCCAACAGAAATTACCTGTGGAATGTAACGATTATGTGAACCTGAATGTTGACTGAAAGTCTATGGGTTAGCTTAGTATCACTTGGTCCCTTGGTAGACTTTTGATTTCCCTTTTCCATCTGGAGAACCAGCAACTAGCAGGAACCTGGTGTTAGAACAAAGGCCGTGCAGCTATTGACAAACATGAGCACACACAAAAGACTGCATCTGGAGACTGGCTCAGAGCCTTTACAAACATTCTTATCCTGGAAAACATCACTCCGGAGCCCTCCCGGACCTTGTCTATTCCCAGCCACTACTCTCTTCCTAATAACTGGTTAACACATCAGTCCCTGCTAATTTTCTTTTCTACCTGAGTTGTCGCCTCTTTTATTGACATAATGAAGCACAGACTTGCCCTCACAGCTGCAGGTAATAGGATCTGCCATGCCCCAGGGGGAGCCTGGGTCCCAGCAGATTTAGGCTGCTGGTGGGTAGCAGAATGGCAGAGACTCCACTGCCTGCCTTCAGGCCCGTGGAGGCCCCACACTTGCGGACTTGTGTGAACTCAGACTTGCAGGCGTTTAGAATTGCCCACATGACATATTTCCGAGCAGTTTAACTCTATCAGGTAGTCTTGTCCTAAGTCATAATACAATAGTACTAAAGGTTTTATAATAACTCTCTGGCTGCATATAATAATTGTGGGCTTATCACATAGGTATCACATAATTGGGGGGAGGGGAACGACCCCAGATATTCAAGGGTGTCTTTAATGTAGCCGTAAGCTCTAGCTAATCGGAAAGGAAAGAGTACCAGCCGAAACACAAGAGAATCTGGTTCCCCAGTTGGGAATAGGAGAGTGGTCAAATGTGTTTTGGAAGATTAGGCTATTCAGGTTTCTAAAAAAAAGATCCACTGGAGAAGAAAATGGCAAACGACTCCAGTATTCTAGGGAAGAAAACCCCATGGATAACTACCACGCATGGGATCACAGAGTCGGACAAAATTGAACAACAAAAAGTTTCTAAAAACCAAATTTCCACTGAGTGGGTTCCTGATATGCCTTTTTTTGAGGAGGAAGGATCCTGATGTGAATTTTGTCATGGCAAGGAAAAGGAATCACCTAATTGTTAGGTTTGGCTTCAAATTCTAGAGTTGGTCAAAGATGGAAAACAGCACACAATGTACAGTGCTGAGCAGGTACAGAATAGCTATTTGTTTCCTCCATGGAAAAGGAACGCCTCAAATGCAAAAAGCCTCATAATCACACACTGAAAACGTCTTAAAAC
This sequence comes from Gracilinanus agilis, assembly GCF_016433145.1. NCBI lineage: Eukaryota > Metazoa > Chordata > Mammalia > Didelphimorphia > Didelphidae > Gracilinanus > Gracilinanus agilis. Next base: position 276,648,466 of record NC_058131.1, read on the forward strand.
GGGAAACAGTAACCCAAAGCGCTTATATTCTCCTAAGAGGTCAATATTTAAAATATCAAAACATGAAACATTTTATGAGTCTGATGAATGCCTGTTTTTTCCCTTAACCTCAACTTTACACTATTTGAATAACACCCTGTAGTTCAAATTACCATGTCGTCTGGCATGCCAGGCCATAGGTTGGGCTCACCCTTCTGTCAGCGATCATCTCCTCTGAGAAGGGTATAGTTGGAGAGAATCTTGCTGCTGCCAGTCAGCTCTGCCTAAGAAATCTGGGAGCTCCCAACTTTCTGAGAACAACAACAACCAAACAACAACAAAAGCTAGGTGGCTTTAAGACTGGAAACAGCCACCTGAGGATCACTTATGTTCAGGAAAAGGAACTTGAAGCAGACGAGGTAGCCAGGCCAAGGTTCAGGCTCACTCAGGGAGTCTATATGTGCCTACTGCAACGTTCAAGAAGTTCACAAGAAGCTGCTGGGGAACAGATCCTCTCCCTTCCCATGGGAGTTCCAAAAGAGAGCCTTCAAAGGGTTGTCACATACAGCAAAAGGATAGAAAGAGAGCCCCCGGGGGTGGAGTCACTCCTGTTAAGGTCTATCCAGAAGGCTGCTTTTCCAATTCTCTTTGATGCAGTTTGCCTTTCCCCCGCTGCCATCTTGGGGAACAAGGGATCGCTATTGCTGTGCTATCCCAGAATCTTTCTGTGTTAAGCACATCTCCAAAAGTGAAGGATGGAATGGAAAAGGGTTTGGGGTATAAGCGTAGCTCTATCCATGTTTCTGTGGGGTGGGCTGTACTCAAGAGTATGTGGAGTTGGCCTGATTACCCCTTTGTATGTTTAATGAGAGGCAAGATAGCCTAGTAAATGGAGAGCTGGCCTCTGAGGAAGAAGGCTTTAAATCTCACCTCTGACACACAGTGGCTATGTGATACCAGGCAAGTTAACTAACCTCTCAGTGTCCCCTGGCAACCTTCTAACGCTGTAAGTTGCAGAGAAGGTGCTGATCCATATTAACAGCCTTCCTCAGAGTTCACTACACTAGTGAAACTTGGGTCTGATTTGTTTTTAAAACATAAATCTTTATAAACTCTCAATTTGGTTCTATAAAATTTATGCTATCGTTATCCCCATTTTACTGGTGCAGATATTAAAACTCAAAGAAATCAAGAAATGAAATCAGTCACTAAATTTAAGAGCTTTCACTCGAATCCAAATCTTTTGACTTAAGTGACACAATTCCCTTCCCTAATTGGGTGAGGTAATTCTCTAATCTTTTAAAATAATCTCCTTTGACATGGAATGTATATGTATGTATATGCATTTATATCCATGCATGTATATATTATATATATGTGTGTATGTGTATGCATATATATATATGTGTGTGTGTGTGTGTGTGTGTGTGTATTTAATTTTTGGTAGAGATATGGGAAACGATAAATCACTTCCTTGATGGCTTCAGGATACCAGGAACCAACTCCTTGCACAGCCAATAATCCAAAAGATACCCAGTAGGGAAAAATGCCTGCAAGCTGTCCACCAGAAAACAGACACCATCCACTACTAAGGGTTGTCTTGAGAGATGTTGTCTTCAAGTTTCTCCAATCCCAAAGATCCCAAGCTCATGGAGTCACTGCTGGCTGGACCTCTGCTCCAAACCCCTCACACACCAGCAATGTTAGTTTTTTCTCTCTCCTTTCTCTTCGTCTGCATTCCATTCAGAATGTCCATGGCTGACAGCCAAGGTTTTGCCCTTAGCCTGCCTGCTAAATCTGCTTTCCTCTCTTAAAGTCTATTTCCCTATTACGAAACACATCCTTGAGTCATCCCCTATGACTGTGTCTCACTCCTTGTCTCACTCTTTATCCTTCTTAGGGATTAGGGGTCTGGCACCTGCCATGATCTAGAAAATCTGCATAAAATTTTTTGACCCTCTCTTCATATCAGAGAAAAAGCTTGAATTTTTTTCTTTTTCTTTTATGGGGTATTTACAGTGCCTTATTGTTAAATTTTGCATTAAGTATGAATTTCTTTTTTTTTTTTTAAACCCTTACCTTCCATCTTGGAATCAATACTGTGTATTGGTTCCAAGGCAGAAGAGCGGTAAGGGCTAGGCAATGGGGGTTAAGTGACTTGCCCAGGGTCACACAGCTGGGAAGTGTCTGAGGCCAGATTTGAACCTAGGACCTCCTATCTCTAAGCCTGGTTCTCAATCCACTGAGCTACCCAGCTGACCCCATTAAGTATGCATTTCTAAGTTTCTAAATTTTTTCATTGCCGTCTCTGACCTTTGCATTTACACACATACACACACACACACACACACACATTTTTGGTGAAGGTATGGGAAAGGAGAAAGATGGGGGACATTGAAAGCCTTGAGGGATCTTCTATGATTGTGTCTTACTCTTTATTTAAGTTGAGAGAGATTAATTAAAATCTTCTACAGAGTTTTGAAATATATCTCCTTTGATTTCTCTCCTAGATGATTAAGGTCAGGGAAATGAGTCAGTGAGATTCTAAATTGATGGAATCCAGAGTGATGGGGAGGGACAGGGTTGTTTGGAATGGAGATTCTGGGCAAAGGTTAGGTGTTGAGGAATGGGAAACAGCAAAATTATGGTATAATGGAAAGATTTATGAATTTGGAGTCACAGGATCTAGATTCAAATTCTGATTCAGCCACTTATTACCTTGTGACTTCCAGCAAGTCATTTCACTAGATTCTTGCTGGATTCCCTTCCAGCTCTAGAATCCTGGGACTTCAAGTCCAATGTGCTTTCTGCCATACAACCCTAAACAAGCTGAGACTTAGTCGAACAGATGAGAGAGCATTAGATTGCATGTCATGAGGTTCAGGTTCACTTAGTGTCCTTAAACATTGGATTTACCATCTCTAGTCCAAGTTTTCCCAACATTAGTAAATAAAATACCAGCGTACTTTGTCACTCTCCTGGGATGTTAATAAAGATAAAGAAGATCATAGTTGGGAACCACATACCAAGATCTGTGGATGAAGGAATCTTTTATTTGTGATTACAAGGGATTCAGTATTTCATGCCTTGTGAAGGACAGGCTTTCCCTATGCAAACCACATGCCAATTATAAGATGCTTGTTTAAGCAGCTGGAGAGCAGCTATGAGCCTGTGTGTAACTGCAGTGTACCTGCAGTAACTGATAGAACAATACAGCTTTCAGAGCAGCCTCGTGGATTCTGGCTTCCTAATACAGTATGCAGGCATTACAGTTTGGGTGCTGAAAAGAGTTTAAGACTATGACTGGTTGGTTGCTTGTAATAACTAAGATTCACTTTGCCAGTACGCCCAGAAAAGATTATATCCATAATCACTGCCTCTTAATATCTTTCTTTTCATTCAGGGCCCACCTCCTCAACTACATTTTACCTGGTTTCCCCCACTTAAAGGGGTTCCACCCCCTTAACCCTTTCATGTCCCTTTGACCTCTCCTAGGCATTTTTGTCTAACTTGTGCTACCGGGATTTGTTCACTCCTAGCCCCTCTACTAGATTTTGAAATTTCGGAGGGCGGGTGGCCATGGAGTGCTTCCACCTTGGTTTTTCATAGGATTAGAGATTTAGAGCTAAAAAAGGGTAATAGGGGTTATCTTATCCAACTTTCTCATTTTATGAATATGGAAAGTGAGGGTGAGACAGGTGAAGTAATCACTTAATGTCATCAGTTAGAATTGGAACTTTGATCTCAGGATTCCAAAGTTAGTACTCTACTAGTATACAGTAGACCATTAATACATTTTGTAGAATTGGATTGGGTTCTGTGGGACTAATGGCACCAACCTTGGCCCATAGTCAGTCAACTAGCATTTATTAAGCTTCAACTTTGCGCCAGGCACAAGGGCTGTAAAGAAAAGCAAAAGACCGTCTCTGCTCTCAAGATGCTCAGCCTAACAGGGCTGTAAACACTATATAAAAACAAGATAGTTAACAGGGAGAAGGCACTAATATAAAAGGGGATGAGAAAACGCTTCTTGTAGAAAGAAGCCAGAGGATCCAGGAGACAGAGGTGATGAGGGGAAAACATTATAGGCATGTCTTGTTCAAAGAAAAGCAAGGAGACTGGGCCACTGGAAGTAGGAAGAGGCCAGATTGTGAAGGGCTTTAATGCCCATCAAAGGATTTTATATTTGACCTTGGAAGTAATAGGGCTCCACTGTTTATTGAGTAGGGTGGTGTTGCAGGTGGAAAATTTGCCACACCTGAGCTACATTCCCAGCATCCTTTTAAGTACGTCCTCATTTGACATACAGGGGCTTGGGAGATAAATTTGGCTGAGACCCACGCTGAGGGGCTCTTTTTGGGGGAGCTTTGGGGAGCTTGAGCCATTGCCCCAGCACAGAGTTCATTATTAGAAAGCCAGACAGACATGGAGCTGGGGTGTTCCCCTCCCACTCCCTTGAGGACATTTCCCACATCACCTGCCCTTCTAAAAGGTTCACCGTCATTGACCCAGGTTATGTCCAAAGTTTGACGTAAGGAGTTTTCTCATAATTGTAAATCTAAGCAGCCCCACATGTCTTCTATGAAAGGTGGCCCCATACTAATCAACTTGTTATTGTTTCCATGTTCCTTTGATTGTTTGTGGCTACTTGGTGGGGAGTGGGACACCTCTTTATGGCAGCCCATATCAGCAGTGTAAAAGAAGAGAAAAGGGCACAAACAGATGTTATGAAGGTAAAATTGACAGACCCTGACCTTGGCAATAGATTAAATATGGGAATGAGAGAGAATGAGAGGAATTCATTATTATAGATACATGCATCTGTATAAAATAGGGCGGAGAGAGATGGAGATGCAGCCAGGAGACCTTCCAACTGGGTGACCCTAGAGAAGTCACTTAATCTCCTTATCTTTAAAATGGAAATAAATAACAATAATGCTTGGATTACTGGCTTCATAAAGTTGTGAAGAAAGGAGTTTAAGCACTACTAAAGGCACACTATAAACACGTGTTATTATCCATAACTCTTAGGCACTTAAAAGAATAATGCAAGTAAAATACTTCCAAAATTTAAGAATATAGGCAGAAAGACTAATGCAACACCAGTTGTGTCTCACAATTAAGATGTTTTCAAATCTGTCCAGGTCATTAGATGAATTTGAGATCTGACAATTTGTCTAGAGTAGGAGAATCAATGGTCTCTCGTCTCCTACTCTCTTTCATTCCTTGGATGGCATTCCCTGGCATAGAACTGAGTAACACTTTTCTGATTTCAATAGTTCCCAATTCACTTCCACAAATAATCCTGAAACATCTACTAGAGGTGGGAAGGGAAGGGAAGAAACATTTAAGTGGTTGCTACGTTCTGGGCATTGTACATTAGTACAATATACTATTAGTACTTGTTAGTAGAATTAGCACACTTTACAAATATCTCCTCACAAAAACCGTGTTGGGTAGGTGCTCTTATTAACTCAATTTCACAATCGAAGAAGCTGAGGGCAACAGAGGTTAAGTAAATTGTCCAGGTTCACACAGCTAGTAAATATTTGAGACAGGATTTGAACTCGGGTCATCCATCTTGACTCCAGGCATAGAACTCTATCCATTGTACCACCTAGCTTTCTAGTCTGAATGGGGAGTCAAGCAGCAAACCAAGTTAAACATGTTGTTATTAACGATTTCTTTATTTTTAAAAGAACTTTTGGACTGAAGGGCAGCTGGGTAGCACAGTGGATAGAAAGTCAGGCCTAGAGTTGTGAAGACCTAGGTTCAAATGTACTTAGACACTTCTCAGCTGTGTGACTCTGGGCAAGTCAACCCCAGGTGTCTAGCCCTTATTGATCTTTTGCCTTAAAACCAATACTTAGATAGAAAATTAAGGGTTTAAAAAAGAATTTAGTGGGGAGAATAAAGGGGCATTTGAGCAAAGAGTCCATGAGATTTTCAATTACATTGAATGGTCATGATTCTTACCTCTTCTAACTTCTTTTTCCTCTTGTCCTGGGAATATCTGTTTATATTATTCCTTTCTCTGGGGAATAAGCCAAATTCATCAGTCATGAAGGGAATTGATACTGGAATAACTTCTTAGTAAAAGCTCCTCAAGTTTAGGCTTTAAGTCTTCTGGTTCAGGGAAAAAAACAATGACAGAGTACAGCCTGTTGTGGTTATACAATGAAGGGCGCAATCATTTAGGGCATTTGAGATCTTGTCAGATTGGCTGTTAGACCAGACATTCTCACTCTAAGCTAGTAGAGGTCTCTGGCAGTTGATTGAATAAATGACTTGTAGAAAATGATATAGCTATATTTTTGGTCCTCAAAACTAGAGATTGCTAAAGACATACTCATTTGGACCCTCCACTTCTGAGCCCTTTTTAGCAATTACATGTTTTATTTTGTCTTGGAAGATGCTCTCTGATGCCTGCTGCCTCTTCTGCTGGTCTTTTCCTTTGGGCTGGGCTTTAGATGAGAAGAATTCACCTAAGGCTCGTTGTCCATTGATTGATGATGGACTCTCTTTTTCTAAGGAGCTGGCTCAATGAGTGGGACTGAAGGAAGGCGTTCAGAAGTGCACCAAAGCATTTGCTGTTCAGTGTTCTAGTGGGAAGGTCACTGGAAGAAGATCCATGGGTCCTGGCCCAGCTCTGTTATTAACTAGTTGGTTAACATGAAAAAGTCCTCAACCTTCTTCTTGTGGTCTCAGTTTCCTCATGTATAAAAGGATTATTAGCCTAGAAGATGGTTTCTAGTCCCATTCTGTCTGGAGAGGAATGAAAGTGGTGTTATGGAAAGACGATCGGGCAAGGAGTCAAGGGAGACCTGAATTCATATCTGTACTTCCACATTCATTAGTTATGGAAGTTTCCATTATAAAATGGGGATAATAATCCCTGCCTACCATCATTATCACCATCATCACCACCACCACCATCATCACCACCAGCATCAGCATCATCACTGGCATCACTGCTATCTATATAACAGCTGCTTTGTGCCAGGCACTGTGCTAAACACTTTACAAACATTATTTCATTTGATCCTCACAAAAACCATTTTTGGAGTTCAATGACTTCCAATTCACTTCCATAAATAATCCTAGTAGGCAAGAAGGGGAAGAAATATTTATTTATTAAGTGCCTCTTAGATGCCAAGCACTGTATTAACCACTTTACAAGTATTATCTCATTTGATCTTTGGGAGGTAGGTGCTACTATTATCCTCATTTTTCATTTGAGAATTTTCATTTGAGACCAACTGGGATTTAAGCATCTTGCCCAGGACATAACTAGTAGGTATCTGGTGTTGGATTTGAATTCAGGGTTTCCTGACTCAGAACCAGATCTCTAACCACTGTGCCAGTTGGCCCCAGGAAAACAGCCTAATAGATTTGTTGTGAGGAAGATGTTTGGCAAACCTTAAAATGTTATGGAATGTGTAGGCAGCTAGGTAACCCAGAGGCTAGAGTGCCAGATCTCGAATCTGGAGGACCTGGATTCAAATCAGGCCTCAGATACTTCCTAGCTGTGTGACCCTGGGCAAGTTACTTAACTCTAATTGCCTAACCTTTCTTCTGTCTCAGAATGGACACTCAGTATTACTATGAAGGTGAGGGTTATGAAAACAAAATGCCATGGAATGTGTTATAATAATTGCTAGCATTTCTATAGTATGGTAAACTTTGTAAAGCACTTTCCATGTTATTCCATGATCTTTACAACAACCCTAGAAGATTGACACTCTTATTATTCTCCTTTGACAGATGAGGAGCATGAGACTGAGAAGGTTAAGTGAGTTGCCCAGGGTCACATAGTTATTAAGTGTCTGAGGCAGGTTTAGAATCCAGGTCTTCCAGATTCCAAGACCAGCATTCTGTCCGTTGTTCCACCTAATTATGCCATCAGTTATTTGTCTTTGAGGCTCTTTATAATATTAAGGACTACTTGCCTTTATTTTAGGCTCCCTCTCATTTCCCTGTGGCTCTATGATCTAAGTTCTTGCTGTAGGTTTTTGACATACTTGGAAGTCTAGTTATAGTGAGTGGCTTTTAGCCAGTTGTTCAACCTGTTTCTTCTACACGTGGCTCAGACGCTTCGGCTGCCCATCAGTCCTTAGTATATGTCCTTTCTCCCTAGCAGAGGGCTAAGCCCCGAGTCCCCTCATTCTGGAATTCACAGAATCCTACTGATTGGGATTTCTGTATGTTTTAAGACTAACCTGTTTAATGGTTAGGAAAGTGGCCCTATTGGTATATGTAATGAATGGAATTATTCATTCTTTAGCTGTGATCTTGCTGCCAAGGTTCTTCCTTTGGACATAGATGGCAGTTTTGATTCATTCCATAATCCAAAGTGAGAGGAGACCTGGTAGGCTACAAACAAAGGAAGGCCCCTCAATTGGGAAATGGTTGAACAAACTGTGGCAAATGACTGTTTATGAAATATTATTGCACAATAGGAAATGCTAAATTTGGGTCTTCAGAGAAATAAAGATTTGTATTAACTGATGAAGAATAAAAATAAGCAGAACCAGGAAAACTATTCAAAGATAGAAAAAAGGCACGTTTCTTCTTTCTTTAGAGAGATGGGAGAATGGATAATCAATACAGAATGTTGTATACAGCATCAGATGTGGTCATTTTGGCAGATGCTTTTGTTTAACTGTTTCTTTTTAGTTAAATGTGGAAGCAGGGTATGTATATGTTGAAGTACCTATGCTAATGAATGCATCTTTTTCTAACCCATACTAATTGCCTTAGTATCAATTCTTTAAAATTTTTTTTAACTTTTACTTTCCACCTTAGAATCAATACTTAGTATTGATTCCAACAAGGCAGAAGAGCAATAAGGGCTAGGCAATGGGGGTTGAATGACTTGCCCAGGGTCACATAGCTAGGAAGTGTCTGAGGTCAGATTTATCATGCTATCTAGCAGCCCCATGAATGCATCATTTTATTTTATTTTATTTTTTAAACCCTTACCTTCCATCTTGGAGTCAATACTGTGTATTGGCAATGGGGGTCAAGTGACTTTCCCAGGGTCACACAGCTGGGAAGTGTCTGAGGCCAGATTTGAACCTAGGACCTCCCGTCTCTAGGCCTGGTTCTCTACCCAGCTGCCCCCTGAATGCATCTTTTTAAAAGAAATCAAGTGAACCAAATTGTTCCCACTTAGTTGGCCACTTCCAAAGATCTTTCTCAGAATTTCAGCACTGGAAGGGACCTCAGGGATGATAGAATCCAACTGATACTCAAAAAAAAAGGATCCCCTCTATTGCTATCTAAAAAGTAGTTTTCTAAACTGCTTGAAGATTTCTAATGAGGGAGTACCTGCCCCACTTTTAGAACTCTAATGATTAAGGAGTTTCTAAGCCTAAACTGATCTCTTTGCAACATTTATGCAGTGCTCTTAGGTTTGTTCTTTGGGAACAAGGAGAACAAATTAATTTCTCTCCTACATAGCAGCCCTTTGCATACTTTGGAAAATAATTAACCAGTTTCTCTTCGTCTCTCTTCTCCAGGCTAAACATCTATAATTCCTTCAGCTGATATTTATATGCATAATCTCAAGGTCTTTCACCATCCTGGTTGGCCTCCTCCAGATTCTTTCTTACTTAACAATATCCTTCCTAAAATGTGGCACAGAGAACTGAACGCCGTATTCTAGATGTGCTCTGCCTAGGGTAGGGTGCAGCAGTGCTATCTATCTCCTTATTTCTAGGCCTCTCTCAGGGTAGTCTGAGATCCCATTATGTTTTGGGGGTTTCTTTCTAATTCACATATCATCCTGCTATCTCTTTATTATGTATACAACCTACAGAAACCCTTAATTTTTTTTCAAGTAAAACTGCTATCTAACCATGCTTGCCCCATTTTTTACTTGTGAATTACATATTTTGAAGTGAAATATCAGATTTATTAGGCATCTAGGTGGCACAGCGAATAAAGTGCTAGGCCTGGAGCCAGGGAGACTAATTTTGCTTCATTCAAATACATCCTCAAACACTTAATAACTCTATGACCCTGGGCAAGTCACTTAACCGTTTGCCTCAGTTTCTATAAAATGAGGTGGGGAAGGAAATGGCAAACCACTTCAGTCCTTTGCCATGAAAACCCCAAATGGGGTCAGGAAGAGTCAGACATGACTGAAAAATGAAAGAGACAGAGACAGAAAGAGAGAGGCTTTCTAGGTTTAAAAAAAAAAAACAACAAAACAACCATCTAGCCATTTTCTACTTTTCTTCTCTCTGTCCCCTGCTCCTTCCAAAGTCTTATGCAAATGTGAAAATGACCAAATCCACACCTGGTCCTTGATGGATTTAGCATTCCATAACCCCCCCCCCCCCCCCCGCCCTCGGAAATAAAAGTGTCTTTCCATAGTAAGAAATGTCAAAAATGCCAAGAAGTTCACATTTGACTTGAAGCTCTGAACTAGTAAATTTGGCATCGTTTCTATACTTGACCAAAAATACCTCCTCTCTTTGTGTCATAAACACTTTTTAGCTTTTTCATCCCCAGTGGGAAAGGATGCTGACTCTCCTGGAATTATTTCTAATTCTCACTCAATTTCACTCAAGTCAATTCCTGGCTTACTATCTTGAACCTTCAACTACATGTGCTCCCCTTAGGTTATGCTGGTCCCTGAAACTCCTTCCATTCTATGTGTTCTCAGAGGTCCTTATAAGAATGGGTCTACTCATGACAATGACTGATATCTGCTTATTCAGTATTGAATGGGATGTCATTAATGAAGGGGAGGCAGTGTGGGATGATGGAAAGGATATTGGTTTTGAGGTTAAAAAACTTGAGTTTGAATCCTACCTTAGACATTTATTATCTATGGGGTCTTGGGCAAGTCACTTAGCTTCCTGGGGCTTTAATTTCTTTATCTTGAAAATGAAGGGATGAAGGGCAGTTAGATAGCATAATGGGTAAGAGTGCTTGGCCTGAAGATAGGAGGACCTGAGTTCAAATATGGCCTCAGACACTTCCTAGTTACGTGACCCTGGGCAAGTCACTTAACCTCTATTGTCAAGTCTTTATGGTTTGGCTTTCTTAGAACTGATATTTAGTATTAATTCTAAAACAGAAGATAAAAAAGAGAAGAAAATGAGGGGTTGAAGTCAGTGGGCTCTGAGATCCTTTCTAGCACTACATCTATGACTATAGGATTTGAAGGTCCTCTCTCTGACTTTATGTTGTGTGAGAGTAGGAGGAAAAAGACTAAAAAAATGTAAATTTAGATACTTAATGTCACTTAAAGATCTCTAAGTTCTCTATATAAACCCAAGTATCCTGGAAAAATGCCAAAAACGAGAAATGTTTTCATGTCTCCAGTGGAATGCCAATAAGGGAGCTGCCATTGAAATTGCCCCTTAATGGGGCATCTAGATTAGAGCCTCTAGTTGGGAGGACTTGGGTTCAAATCTAGCTTCACACTTCCTATCTGTGTGACCCTAGGCAAGTCACTTAACCCCAGTTGTCTACCCCTTAAAACTCTTCTGCCTTAGCATCAATATAGATACTAAGACAGAAGGCAAGAGTTAGAAAAAAAAAAGTGGCTTTGGTGATATAGAAGCTCAAAGGAGTCGGAAACCTTAACATAGAAATTTTAACAGGGGAATGTCACTCCCTGCTTAACATAAGCAATGGGAACTCGCAAAGGGACAAACTTAAAGCATAGTGAGACATTTGAGGGGAGAAACAGTTGTCCTACTTGGAATGGTTGAAGGAACTACGGAAATTTTACCTGGAGAAGAGAATCATTAGGTGAGGGGGGAAAGAGAGAAGAGAACACAAAATAGCTTATTGGAGGGGTTGTCAAATGGAGAACTTGTTAATTAGACAAATTTGTATTATATTTGTTACAATGTATATAATATAAATAAGATGTGGTCTCTGCCCTCAAGGGGCTTACAGTCTAGTAGGAAAGAAAAGGGATATGTACAGATAAATATAATAGAAAATAAAATATACCATCGTTAGAGAGACAAAAATTCCCATGAGAGTTTAGAGGAAGGAAAAAAATGGTTGACTGATGGGTAGGAAGTAGAAGCAGAAGCTGAAGCAGAAGAAGAGGAAGAAGAAGGAGAAGAAGAAGAAAAGGAAGAAGGAAAGAGAAGAAGAGGAAGGAGAAAGAAGAGGAAGAAGAAGGGGAAGAGGAAGAAGGAGGAGAAAGAGAAAGAGAGGAAGAGGAAGAAGAAGGTCAGTCTTTTCACAAAAAAAGTGGTATTGGAGCTAGACTTTGAAGGGTGGGAAGGGTAGCAACCTTTAGACATGTGAGGGAAAGCTATTCTCACTCTAAACAAAGTGGGGAGGTAGAAAAATGTAAGCTGTTCAGGTAACAAGATTTGGTTGAAGCAATGGAATTCCCTTCTGAAAAGGGGGCAGCCCTTTGGCTTGGATCAAGAGGGCATCACTAGGACTAGTGGGATGGAATTTGCAGAGAGGCAGATTCTAGCTCAATATAAAGAAAGTCCTGCCAGTGAGAGCTGTCCAATAATGAAATGGGCTGCCTCAGGAGTATTCTTCCTATACTTATTGGAAATGTTCCAGCAGTGGCTGGATGGCTACCTGGCAGGTAGGCTGTAGAAGTATTCCTGCACGGGAAAGGAGATTTATAAGATTCCTAAGGTACTTCAGGTCTAAAAATATTCAATTCTGGGGCAGCTGGATAGCTCAGTGGATTGAGAGTCAGGGCTAGAGACAGGAGGTCCTAGGTTCAAATCCAGCCTCAGACACTTCCTAGCTGTGTGACCCTGGGCAGGTCACTTGACCCCCATTGCCTACCCTTACCACTCTTCCACCAAGGAGCCAATACATAGAAGTTAAGGGTTCAAAAAACAAATAAATAAATAAAATAAAAACTATACAATTCTACAATTAATCACCGTCCCTCTGCTATGATTTTTTTTTTCCATTCTAGTAGTGGCATTGTCATATATTAGGCTTTCTAGAATGAACATGCACATTAAAAAATAAATTTAAAATACACATTGTAAATGCACTGTTTATATGTATGCCTATATATGAAGAAAAATATAAACCTATATATATGTGTATTTGTGTGTTCACCCCAAAGCTGAGGATAAAAATATCAAGGTAGGAAAACAAGGGACTTATTGAGAGCAAACTTATATACTTAGAGCTAAATGTTCACCGTACATTTGTACACAATCTATTCCTCTCATTTCTTTTTGTCAGCTAGTATACCAACACTTTGTAGTGATTTAAGGCAACATGGAGAATCGCCCTTTTCTCTAACTGAAATTACAGGGGGCTGTAGTAGAGTGAGAAACTCTGGGGCTCCAGGCAATAATTTCCAGGAAGAGGCCACTTCTCCTTTCCTAGCTGGAAAAATAAATGGCTACCAAGACGACTACAATGCACAGGCTATTTCCACCTGATTTACATCCAGGAGGGCAGAAAAAGCAGGCAGGGGCAGATGTTGTCTCCCTGGCCCTAGTACTTGCTTCCACTTCATTGCCTTTGTCCCTTGAGTCAAGCAGGCTAGAGCCAAATGTGGAATAAAGCTTCAGCAATCCATACCATCTCTTTTCAGCAAGGAGATCCCTTCTTGTTGGAATAAGTGGGTTATGAGTTCTGTCAGTTAATTGTAGGGTTTTCTTGAAACTTCCAGTGCTCTTGGAGCCATTGGGAAATATACATAATTATAAGATTAGCCAGTGGACCTGTCATTTCATTGGTATAGAGAACTTCCAGATGAGGGAAGCCCCTCTACCAAAGCAGGCACCTTCTGTGCAAGTTAAGTAGTCCTGGAGAGTTGCCAAGAGCACAGAAAAGTGACTTGCATAGAGTTATACATAAGTGTGAGAGGTGGGACTTGAGCTTGGGACTTCCTGCCTCTGAACCCAGCTCTCTGCTTTCCCATGCTGCCTCTCCTATAATCAGAGGCTAAAGGAAAATTTGGAATACATAGAAGACACATCTCCCAGGGTGATTAGTAATAGAAGCAAAAAGGTCAGAGCTAGAAAGGGACCTTAGAAATCATCTACAAACTCCCTCATTTTATAGATGAGTAAAGTAAGGGACAGAAAAGATGAATGACTTCCCTAAGGTCACACAGCTATTCCCATTACAAAAGATTCACTACAGATTTCCTCTCCTTCTCGAGTTCCCTCAGCGCATTTAAAATGTGATTTGATTTGCAAAAACTCATTTGCATTGATTCCTTCTCATGTCAATTAGGAAAAGGAGCATTTTGCTTGCCACTATACCCGCCATGCTCACATACTTTTTAATTCCAAGCCAAACTCCATTAAAAGGAAAATCATTGTATAACAGAGAAGTGCTAGTCCTACCCAATGATTCCCCTATTTTAAATAATATTCAATGCAACAAAAATCTTTTTAAAATCCTTTCTTTTTTCCCAATTGCATGTAAAAACAGTTTTTAACATAAAAAAAAACACACCTTACTTCCTGTCTCAGTATCAATTAGGCAATTAGGGTTAAATGATTTGCCCAGGATCACACAGCCAGAAAGTATCTGAGGTCACATTTGAATCCATATTCCTCTTGACTACAGGCCTGGTGTTCTACCCACTGCACTACCTAGCTGCCCTTATAAAAACAATTTTTAACATTGGTTTTTAAAAATTTTGAGTTCCAAATTCTCTCCCTTTTCCCCTTCCCGCCCCACTCCCTGAGATGGTAAGCAAAATCTTTGACACAGTTTATATATGTAATGCAACAAAATTCTAATCTAACCAAAGAATATGAAAAGTTATCTTAGAATTATAGAATGTCAGAATTGGAATGGATCTTAGGAAGTCTAACCCAGCTCATTTTTATTCACAAAAAGCCTGAGAAGGTAACTGAGGTCACCCAGCTAGGATTTGGAGGAACCAGAATTTAAATTCAAATTTTCTGATTCCGAGTTCATTCCATTATACCATGCTTGTCTGGTATTGCAAATAAGGATGCTCTGAACATAGTAGAAAATGGCATGGATGTATAAAGCGCCTCACTGTATTCCTAAACAAGTTAATTTAAAGGTGAAAATTCAGGAGTACCATGAGTGATAGGGGACAGAGGAGCATTAGAATTCACTGTGATGGATTTAGCCTTTTTATATTTTAATTCCTCTTTTAAATGTTACCTAATCTGAGCACAGATTCCACACATAGTAACAACTAGGATGGAGCAACTAGGACTTTTCCCCAGAGTTCAGACATCAGGAGGAAGTGTGTCCTGGCCTGAGGATAGACTACTTACTCCTTGCAGTGGTCTGAAGAGTGCCTCCTGGTTATCTTCTGAACTATGCCAAATGGCATGAGCCTAGTTATATTGCCATATTACGCATCCCCCCAGGGCCCTCCTTTTTCTCCAGGTCCTGTGAGGACACAGGTCAGACTTTTGAGGAGATAGGCCGCTCCATTTCCTAATACTGCGGAACCCTTGGTTGGACTCTCTTTCCTCTCTGGATCCCTTTCGTCCTTTTCAGTCCTTTGTCATTCTACCATGTATCTTTGCCTACCTTAAACTCTTTTTGTACCAGATGAAATAATTCCTGGTCATACCTCGGATCCAAAATAATTAAATACAATTTAAGCTAAGGATTGGTTTTTGGAACTACTAGAATCCTTGCCTATTAGCCAGCTGATTAATTTATCTTTGGTCAGTCAGTCATGTTTCCCATCTGCAAAATGGTAAAAAACACTTGCTCACCAAGAGTCTCTAATATTCACTCTGTCATTTGTCAGTCATTCAATAACCACTTAAACAGCAAAGGTGACTTCGTATGGCTACGTGAGAAAAATGTTTTTTTTAAATGAAATTCTAAATAATGTACTAACAATATTACTGGAATACTACAGTTTATAAACATTCCTTTTGATACTACAGTCAGACCTTAATGTGGACAAAGTAGATTTTAAATGAGCATTATATGACTTAGAGGAATTAAAAGAAATAATTTTGTGACTGCTCCTGCTGCGGGTCCTAGCAGAGAAGAAGGGTTCCCAGCCACGGCCCCTTCCCTCCGACCCCAGATCCAAGTCGCTAGCGCTGGTGCTCGCCCGTGTCTGAGGAGAGGGACCTAATAGATCCCCACTCACAGCCAAGATGCCCAAGAGGAAGGTCAGCTCTGCAGAAGGGGAAGTAAGGGAGGAGCCCAAGAGGAGGTCAGCAAGATTGTCAGCTAAACCAGTCCTTGCAAAGGCTGACCCCAAGCCCCAAAAGACAACAGGAAAGGATAAATCTGAGGACAAAAAAGTTCATACAAAAGGAAAAAAAGGAGCAAAAGGAAAACAAGCAGAAGTGACTAACCAAGAAGAGAATAAAGATGACTTACCTGCAGAAAATGGAGAAATGAAAAATGAAGAGGTCCCACTCTCTGATTCAGCAGGAGAGAAAGAAACCAAATCTGAATAACATCTTATACCAAGTCTTTTGACAGTTGTCCCTGTTACCTCCCTTCTTGTACAATTCAGAGGAATATTTTTATCAACTATTTTGTAAATGCCAGTTTTTTAGTAGCTCTAGAAACACATTTTTAAGGAGGCAATCCCACCTCATCACATTAATTTTTTAAAACGTTTAGATAAATGTGAGCCAATCTAAAGTGACTTTATTTAGAATCCTATTTAAAGAGGTGAAATCACGTACTGGTTGTTGGTTTGGTATTTTGTTTTGTTTTAATATGGCCAGAAATTAATAGGATGTTGATTAGGAAGGTGTTCACTGTCTTGTGCATAGGTTTAACATTCCATAAGCAGTTTTTACATCATTAAATGAAACATAGGTGGCCATTTGGAATTTTGACCATGAATTTTAAAGATCTTATTTGAAGTCATCTGTTTTCCATCTTATCTTTTGGTACAATTTTTTCCTAAATAAAACTGTGCCCTGGTGTTGGATCTTCCTTTGAAAATTGTGTGCTATCTGTGACATTGTCATTTTTTGGTAGTGGTGGTATAATTTTTTTCCAGTAACTTGGTTTATGTACTGTAAAAGATTGGAAAATGTGTATAATGAGTGTCGTTTTATCAAATACAGAATTAGTGGAATTTTGCTTTGTAAAAGATGTAATTCCCTATCCATATTTAGGATATTGGTATTTGATAACCTCTTGGGGGAGAGTTGCCTTCAAACTTAAAGTAAGAAAGTCACTGGAAAAATAGTTTAGAAAAGAATTACAACTACATAATTTTTAGATTTTTTTCTAGCATTTTTTAAAATGTACAAATTAGTTATAGTGTATATGTACTGATGACCAAACAAGAACTAATAAAATCTTGATTATAAAAGAATTTTGGTTTTGTAACCCATTTATTAAATTTTAACACAAGAAAAAAAAAGAAATAATTTTATTACTTTCAAGATTAATTCCACTTGGTTCCCACTGCACATATTTTTTGACCCGAATTTATTCAAATTGTATATATTCAATAGAATCTCATCATTAGGAAGGCCCATAGGGTTCTGCTTCATCATCCATAACATGTGATCATCTTACTTTCATATGAAGTCAGGGATGAGGAATTCACTACCTATTTTGCCAACATTTTTGGACAACTCATTGTTAGGAAGTTTATAAGTTATTAAGGATATTAGAGTTCTGTCACTGGGTGACCTTGGGCAAGTCAGTCTACCAATCTCATTTTACACCATATGTAAAATGAGGGAATTCATTATCTTCAGATGATCACTAAGATTTTTTTCTAGTCACAACAAATTATGAATCTAAGTAGGTTCAAAGTAAACATTAGCAAATGACAAAGTATTCATTAATAAGAATCCTGCTGGACCTTCTAGAAAACAGACAGTTTTTAATTAATATAACAGTCATTAGCTCCTTGCATAGGGGATACCCATTGCAAGAAAAACCTAAATTATGTTGTTGCAGGGGAGAGATTTCCCAGTCCACCTGGGGACATCTCTTCACTAGACAGTCCAGAAAACTTATACTGTTTCCCAAATGGAAGCATGTTGGTCCTGCTGTCTGAAAGGCAAGAAATGAAAAAAAATCCACAAATAACTTTTAGGACCCTTTTCCTCATCTGCCAAGTTTCAAAAGATCCAAGGATGGTATTTTTCTTCAGGGTCAATTATAGTCCTTCATATGGCAGATCTTTTGTGCCACTCTCCACTGGCATTTCCTGCTGGCCTCCCTCCTATACTTTCCTCTGTGGCAGCTAAATTGATACTGGTTTTTACAACATCCTCCAGGCATCACTCCCAACTATTTCTCTGATCATACTATACAAAATATCACAGAGAATAGAGTGGTGTTATTTTAAGAAATTATTTTATTTTAAAAATGAACAAACATTTATTTTCATTCCCTCCTACTTCCTCCCTCTAATGGGTAAAAAAGGAGAAAAAAACCCTTTTAACATAATGTCCACCTCAGGAGGTAGGTAGCATGTTTTAGCAGTCTTTTTGGAATGATGGTCAGTTATTGTAGTTCGTAAGTCTTTTCAATACAAGTTGTTATATATAAATTGCTTTCCTGGTTCTACATCTCTTTCTAGGTGTCTTCTCGGATTTCTCTGAAACTATACTTTTCCTCATTTTTTTTTTTTAAACCCTTACCTTCCGTCTTGGAGCCAATACTGTGTATCGGCTCCAAGGCAGAAGAGCTGTAAGGACTAGGCAATGGGGGTCAAGTGACTTGCCCAGGGTCACACAGCTAAGAAGTATCTGAGTTCTAGATTTGAACCCAGGACCTCCCATCTCTAGACCTGGCTCTCAATACACTGAGCTACCCAGCTGCCCCTTCCTCATTTTTTATGATAATAAATAGTATTCCATCCCAATTGTATTCATGTACCATAACTTGTTGATGGATAGGTATTCCTCTAGTTTCTAATTCTTTCTTTCTGGCTACAAAAAGAGCTGTTACAAATATTTTTGTACACATGGACCCTTTCCCTCATTCTTTGCTCTCTTAGGGTAAGGGTATATACAGTATAGGTAAAAGGGTATATACAGTTTAGTAACTTTTGGCCTTAGTTTCAAATTCTTTTCCAGAATGGCTGGACTAATTCACAGCCCCCTCATTGGTGCATTAGTGTGCCTGTTTTCAGCCTCTTCAACATTTATCATTATCCCTTTTTGTCAACTTTACCAACTTGATAGGTGCGAGGTAGGTTGGTGTATCTTAAGGAACTCTTTCTGCATTCCTCTAGTGGAGGGGCACAGAATTCTAGAATTTCTGAGTTGGAAAAGAATGCAGGAGCCATCTGAAAAAGAAAAACCTACACAATGTTCCCGACAAATGGCCATCCAAGTCGTTGCTTGAAGTCCTATATGACTACTTGTTGGCACTTAATACTCACAGAATTGACACACCCGCTTGCTTTGGAGTTTTTCTTTTAAGTCTCCTTCCATGACACTGAGGGTCATGGGTTCCACTGACTTATGGCTCAACCCTACCTGTGGCTCCTTCTAATCCTTCTAGGAAGGGAGTGGCCTGCCCTTCCCCAAAAGATAAAGCCCAGCTTGACATGGGCTGCCTCACCATTTTCCTTGGACCTTAGTTTACTAAATAAATAAATTATGTAAATATACAGAAACCAAGTTACAACATTCAGCACAGTTATATGCTTCTATCTAAACGTATTTCAATAAATCAGTCACTTAATTGGGCTAAATATGTCCCTTAACACTTTATTAAAACTATTAGTTAGCTGGAGGTGGGGAGGGGGAGGATGTCTCCTTTTTGAGTGATAGGTGAAATTCACTCCTAGTCCATGTTGAGATCATTGAAAAATCCAAAGTAGTGCCTCTGATTTCTGAAGAATTACTGGACAGAGAATACCTTTGTAAAATCCACGTTTCCTTAATACATAGACTACTGCATGCTTTCGCTTTTCAGAAGTGACTTCCTGCTAAGGTGGAATAAAGCTGCCCTCTGCCTTATGGAGCTGATCGGTTTCAGGAAGTCCAGGCTTGTGGGTAAGAGAGTGGAGAGAGCTGATTACTTAGGAGTGAGATGGGTAGAGCTGTGTGCTTCTAAAACAGGGGATTTCTGGTTCTTTCTTTCTTTCCCCCTTTGTGATTCAGAATCTAAAGGAATGTTTAAGTAATAAACTCTGCAGGCTCTAATTTCTTGTGAGGAGAAAAAGGAAAATGGGCTATAGTTTAGGAAGAAAAAATAGGAAATAGTTTCTTCATCATCAAAGCATGGGGAAAAAAAAAGATCTGATACCTTTATCTTTTAAAACCATCCAAGCTCCAAGAACATCACGGGCCACTTGTACTTTGAGTAAGGAACATTCGGTAAAAGAGAAATTACTAAAATATCATGTGCATTTATTTTGTGGTTCCTTCTTTTTTTCCCCCTCCTTGTTCTTCTTCTCCTCTTCCTCCTCTCTGAATTAATTTGGACAAATCTTTATTTCCCAAGTTTTCTCAGGTTAACTAATATAGAGAAAAATGGAGAGGAATGATTGGGTAGAGTTAGACAAGGAAGGTTTCATGGAGGTGAATTTTAAACTGTGTTTTGGAAATAAGGATTGAACCCAGCATAATAGAGAGATCATCTAGATTCTAGACTGAGGCATGGAAGTAGGGTACAGCAATAGTTGTGTATGGGATGGTAAGTAGCTTTGCCTGATAAGAGCAGAATAAGCATGGAGAGATTGGAAAAAACTAAAAGATGGTAATCAATTAAGGTACTTTGGGTGCCAACTGGTAGAAAATTTAGATGGCCATGACAACCAGCTTGAATTCAGTACATCAGTTAGGCTGGTTTAATAAGCATTTGAGCAGCTAGGTGTCACAGTGGATAGAGGTGTTGCTGGATTTGGAGTCAGAAAAATCTCATCTTCCTGAGATCAAATCTGGCTTCAGACACTAGCTGTATGACCCTGGGCAAATCATTTAACTATCTGCCTCAGTTTCTTCATCTGTAAAATGAGTGGGAGAAGGAAATGGCAAACCACTCCAATATCTCTGCCAAGAAATGGGGAAACAAAGAGTTGGGCATGACTGGGAAACAAATAAACGAAAACAATAAGCATTTGCAGAGTGATTACTATATTGGGGGATATGAAGGAAACAAAAGTGTACTGATTTTGCCTTCAAGGATCTTAGGACCTAAGCAGCTGAAAAGCAGTGGTTTATTGTATAAATGGGAGAATGTTACCTATATGAGCTGGAAAGACCCTGAAAAATCATTTAGCCCAATTCCCTCATATACAGAAACAGATTCAGAAAAATGGAGTTATCTCCAGAGGGTCATAGATCTAGCAATTTAAGGGACCTCAAAGGCCTTTTAGTCTAATACCCACTTTTTGCAAATGAAGAAAAACAAAAGCCCGGGGAGGTTAGTAATTATATAGTACTATATAGCAGTGAACCCAGTGAACCCCTTACTCCAAAGCCAGTGCTATTTATGTTCTAGCACAACTATCTTCCCAGGTTCATTCAAGGAATAAATGACTATGCTTGGAATTTGAATGTAAATCTGATGGCAACTTCTGGGCTCTTTCCACTTTTCTAGTGTATCCTAATGACCTGTATGGATGATGCTGGGCAGTTTTAGGACGGTCCTCTAGTATTTTCTGGGGCTTTTCAAAGAGAAATCAAGAAATATAGCCTGAACAACAACGAAAAAGTTCCATTGCATTAATTTTATTGGTTTGATTCCCAGAGATTCCTTTTGGCATGGAGATTAGAAAGATTAGCCCTAAGGGCTGGCTACCCTTCAGAATTACAGTCAGTTGGGTACCCTTGGCGTGAATGGGGTAGGCATGTTACAAGAGAAGATTTGTGTTCATTTCAAAGCTCTCTCTTCTTGTGGGTTGGTCTAATTTCTGTACAGAGCTGAGACTTGGGGGTTCCCTGCAAGGTCAGAGAACTATATTTCTTTGTGCTGCTGTAACAATCTTAGCTTTCCCTGTAACAAGTGAAATGACTTGTCTCAAAGTGCCAACATGCTAGGGAGAGTTATTTATTTTTTTTAATTAGCAACAGTCGAATTTAAAAGCATTCCTTGTTTTGCCCTTTTGTACACTGGGTCCTTATTAGGTACCTACCTTGCCTATTAATGGACTTTGGGCTCTAGAAGCCATAGTCATCCTCATAACATTCATTAAAAAGTCTCTTGTGTTGAGTATTATATGGCAGGTACTTCTGTGGAAAATACTGCTTGACTATGCAGCAGTGCCTGGATTTCAAGGAAAGAATAAGTTTTCTACACTGACCAGAAGTGTGGAGTAGCTACATTGCTAAGGACAGACTAATTCCTTATTATTTTGCTGCAGTCAAGTTAGACAAAGGTAGTTGGGAAAGGGATTGTAATGTAGACATCGTGGGATATGGATTTAGTGGACCTGGTTTCTAATCCTAGCTCTAATGTCTTACTGTCATACAAATTATTTCATTAGGCCTCAGTTTCCCTATCCACAAAATAAAGGTGTTGGGACTAGATGGGTCTCTAAAGTTCCATCTCATTCTAAACCCATGATTCTAAAATTCAGTTTTATATATATTTGTGGAGCAGTCATATAAGAGAATTTTCATTTTCAGGGTACTTTTGAGGACTAGTGCTCACTGCTACAGGATGGTAAAAAATGGTCAGAAGGAATTAATATTAGAGTCAGAAGGGCCTTTAGAGACTATCTAATCCAACCTTCTCATTCTCTAAAGGAAGAAAATGAGGTCCAGGAATGTTCAGTGGTCACAGTGCTACTTGGTGGGAGAGCAGGGACACCTGGCTTCCAGTTCTCTTTGCAGTGTGTATTTCCTTATGCATAGGTAGGTGGGCAAAACTTCCTCCTCCCTGATCAAATAAGTCAGTGTACCTCCAGGGTACTAAGTCTCGCCTAATACAAATTAATACGAAAAGATTCATTTTAGATAAGGCTATCTCTTCAAATCAGAGATAATGTAGAATTCTAAACTATTAGAACTGAAAGGGGCTTCAGAATGTGGAAAATGGAACACAGAATATCAGATCTGGAATGTGGAATGTTAGAACATACACTGTCAGAGCTGGAAGGGATGTTAAGAGACCATCCAGTCCAACCCCCACATTAGACAGATAAAGTGCATCCTCAGTTAAACATTATCTAGCGTTAACTCAACTCCCCATCCCCCACTGCCAAGGATGGAGGATAGAGCTGGACACATTTCAGTTTGTTTGAGGGGTAATGGGAATTACAGGTGAATGGTGAATTCTTCGGTATGGAAAGTCTCCTCTCCCAAATTAATATGTTAATTAACACATGTTTGTTTATAAACACTGGCGGCCTCTACAGGTATGTGCATCCCCAAATGATTCACCCAGATGTTTTATGCTTAAGTTCAAGGGTTATTTCGGCTTCACCTGCAGGGCAATTGTTACTGGCTCCTTTCCTGGGGAATCGGCATGTTTTCAGGAGCTTACGCTAGCTGCCCCAGTCGTCCAGTTCTCTCCCCTCCTCTCCTCCCGCGCTTCCTCCCAGTCCTCACGGTGGTGGCAGGAAATTCACAAACAACGCCAACTTTCCCAGCCAGCTCACCGCAGCTGCCCACAGCTCAGGGGGCGTGTGGTCTCCGCGACTTGGGGAAAAAAATGTGAGTCTCTGGGTATGTAGTTTCCAGTTTGTAGACTAAGAATCCAAAAGAAAGCGGGTTGGGGGTGGAATGGAAACGCCTTGACCAACACACACACAAGCACGCACGCACACCCACACACACTCACTCACACTCACACTCACCAAAAATGGGCCGCTGGGCGCCTCTCTCCACTCTTGCCCCTTCCAGCTATGTCTGTAGGAACCAGAGAGAGGCTCGGGGTTGGGGGCTGGGGGCCGGAGTGGGCTGGGCTGGGGGTGGGGGCGAGCTCCCTGGCTCTAGATTTCCACTAATACTTTGAAAGGGGTCCCAGTCTCGTTTTTACCTTAGGAGAACGAGAGAAGGGAGAACACCAAAGGGAAGCCGGGATTTTCTCAAGGCGCGATCCTCTTTTGGTGGGTTCCCCCGGGGCCCACTGCCACGGCTGCCTCCAGCATCCCACCCCGCTGTTCCTCAGTCCTTGCCCACCTGCCAGGAACCGGGGGCCAGTTTAAATGCCCGATCCGCACGCTGACCTGGGGGTAACCCCCCTACTGTTCCCCTATTCCCCCCTAGTCCGGAGGAGGGGGGGCGGGGTGGGGGAAGG
>NC_058131.1:276677394-276751370 GCF_016433145.1 Gracilinanus agilis
CTGCCTCCAGCATCCCACCCCGCTGTTCCTCAGTCCTTGCCCACCTGCCAGGAACCGGGGGCCAGTTTAAATGCCCGATCCGCACGCTGACCTGGGGGTAACCCCCCTACTGTTCCCCTATTCCCCCCTAGTCCGGAGGAGGGGGGGCGGGGTGGGGGAAGGTAGAGGGAGGGCGGGGGAGAGAAAAAGGCGGCGCCGGCTCGGCTGGGACATGTAGTCTGACGGGTCTCGGCCTCCCTTTGGCTGCCCCGGTGCGGGGTCCGGCTCCAAACTACGACTCCCGCCAGGCCATGCGCCGTAGCGCATGAGCCCTACATAGCTCTAGCGCATCTATTATGCTGCCTTGCCGAGGATAAAAAGAAGAGCAACCGGAGGGACTATAAGGCAAACGTTGCTGAAGCTGCCGGGGCAAAGTAATCTATTTAATCTTACCCTTATATTCGTTTGGTGCTGCGGTTGCATTGCTATCTCCGATCCGTCTTTTCTGGCGGGGGTGTGTGTGTTAGACGGTTTGGGGTGGGGGCGAGGTGGGGGCGAAGGAGAAGCCTGTTCAGAAAGGCCAGTGCCTGGT
The DNA here is from genome assembly GCF_016433145.1 of Gracilinanus agilis. Classification (NCBI taxonomy): domain Eukaryota; kingdom Metazoa; phylum Chordata; class Mammalia; order Didelphimorphia; family Didelphidae; genus Gracilinanus; species Gracilinanus agilis. Next base: position 276,677,966 of record NC_058131.1, read on the forward strand.
GGAAAGAGTAAAACGCTCCCTGGGTTCTGCAGCCTTTGTGCATTGCAACAATGTAACAAAGCCAGCTGGGGAGCCCAGACGTTGTAGCTGACTGGGGTTGTGTATCTGTGTGTGCGTGTGTCTTTGTGTGTGTGTATATTGTGTGTGTGCGTGTATGTGTGTGTTTTCCACCTTCCCTCCTCTCCTCCTCCAGATCGGGGCGCCCAAGGAGGAGCCCCGGCGGACGGTTGCATCGCGATCGCTCGTCTCCTTGGTCGCCCCCTCCCCTTCCCCCGCCGCCTCTCGGGGCGCCTTCTTGCCCCCTCCTCGGTCTGCTCCCCTTACCCCCACGGCCCTCCAGCCGCCCGCTGTGTACCCCAGGCACCCCCGCTCCAGATCTAGGAGCTGGCGAAGCTGGAGCCCGGGAGCCCCGGCTGGTCTCACAGAGCCAGCCTCGTCCATCGCTCGCTCGCTCACGGAAGGGAATTTTTTTCCTCCCTGTGCCCGCCATCTTTTGAAGGGGGAAAATAAGAGGGAGAAGGGAAAGGTGAGCCGAGGCACCCTCCCCAGCTGCCCCAGAGGCGAGGTCGCCCGAGCCGGACACGGCCTTGGCGGCTCTCCCGAGGCTCCTGCGAGCAAATGGCTCTTCGGTTTCGATCCGCGGCGAGTTTCCCGGCTGGAGAAAGCCGCCCCCACCCTCCGCCTTTCCCTCCTTCGCCTCCTCCCTCCCTCCCTCCCTCTCTCCTCTCTCTTCGGCCGTCCCTCCCGGCTCCGTCCAGTTTGAGTTGTGGCGAGGAGAAAGGGGCGGTAGAGCCGGGGCACCGGGAAGTGTGGAGAGCGCTTGGGAGCTTAGGCCCTGGGAGGGGGCCATGGAGCGGGGGCAAACAAGGAGGGCGGGCGGGTGGCTTGTCCTGGCCTGGGTTACCCGCTCCGCGCGGCGCTCCCGAGGCGGGCTCCAGGTGGGTTTCCTTCCAATCGGTTTCTTTGGCCTTTTGGCCCAAAGTTCTGGGGGATGGGATGGGGTGGGGGTGGGGAGGTGGGGAAGAGAGGCACGGAGAGAGAAGTGAATTTCTGGGCCCCACAAAGGGTCTGAAAACTCAATTTAAATCCAGACTGAACAGTGTGTTTAAGTAAATTTAAGTTGAGGCCACTCTTGTCTTGTGGGGTGTGTTATGGGTTTCTCTTTTCTTTCCCACCCCAATTTGACTCTAGATGGCATCTTCCAGGATTGTGCCAAAGTGAGGTTTTAAGGGTGACTCTCCCAAATCAAAAGGGAATGAATATTCATTTCAAAATCTCCTCTTGCCCTCACTTGGCTAAGAAATCTTTTTCCTCCACTTGTGTTCACGAGGAACAGAAATGAGACTCCAGCAGAAGGCATGATTTCCTTTCTCTTTGCAAAGTTTTCCAGGGGAAGGGATGATAATAACCCCCAGCCTGAGTTTTGCCCCTTTCTCCTATTTTCCATTGATTTGGTAGGATGAAGGCATTGAAAGTGAATGGGATGTTCATAATCTGTGGATCATTGATTTGATGGGCCATAGCTACTCTAGAGCAGCTATAATGGGCCATCTTGTTAACTCACACTTTTAGGGACCTTTAAATAATGGGGCACAAAGGCTTCTGTTGTAGTTTATCATTTCAATGGGACACTAAATTTTTGGCGCAAAGCCTCCTGTTTCACAATGCCCAAACTTGTCATCACCACTTGGATTTGAAATGCAAGTGCCCCTAGCATGCTGGCAGAATTAAAATGGGGGGGGGAGGGGTGACTCATGTGTGAATGAACCAGGTGATAGGCCAGGTATCCAAAACAAATGAGAGCTTTCCATAGGTTAAATTTAAAGATAAGAGAACTTTTGAGCTATCTCTTCCCTCCCTCCAACCTCTAAGAAAATTCCTAGAAAAACCCCTTGTCTGGAACTTTTTTCTTTGAAACTTTCCACCTTCCCCCATATTTTCTTTTTAATGGAGGGTACTATAATCAATCAACAATTATTTATTCAGTATCTACTTAGTATTTAACACCATTATATCTTGAACTCATAAGTATAACCTGCTAGATCTGGTTGATATTGAATCAATGAAGCATCATATTTGTAAATAAAGTGACTTATTAGCCCAGCTGCCTTCAGAATCTGAAGTGGCCCAGTGATTCCAGATGGTGAAATAATAGGGTACATAGTCGGGATCTTTTTTTGACCTTATTGATAAAGCTGAAACCATATTCCATTTGCAGAGTTTTTTTTTTAAAGGGCTTTTAAAGTAACTTTAAAAAAAAAGTCTTGAAGTTGTGATATAAACTCAAATCTTAGATGGAATATTGATTTCAAGGTTTTCAGGTATTAAAAAGTCACCTTTGAAACGTGAATATAACTACTTTATGGAGTTCTTCTGAAATCAGCTTGCACATGCTAAGGAAGCAATCTTGTAAATAAGTTTCAGTATTAGTAAACATTCAGTTCTCTTCCTGAAATCCACTAAAGCCTGAATAACAGAAAGTGAAACTCCCAGAGGAAAAGAAAAAAGTGAAACTGGCCGTCCTAGACTCAAAATATCCTCCGGCTTTTCAACAAACAGTTCTAGTTCTCTCATTTCAGCAGTGAGAAATACTCTATAGCATCCTAAGAACCTGGATGTGGCTACTATCATGCCAGTTAATGGAGGAATCTGTTGGGGGAGAATATATATATATATATATACATATATATATATATATAGACCCATAATAAGGTGCTTAACATTTTTAGTTTATGATCTTAGACATTTCATTTACTTTGTTTATGGAAGCTAAGCTTTAGTTAGACCATGTAAGTATAAGTATTGATTAAGAACATCTTTAAAAATTAAGATAATTTAATGATTGGATTAATAATTCTCATGAATTGGCTTCATGTCAGACCACTTGTTAGCCAAGGTTCATGTTGGAAAGAATTGTGCTACCTCAAAGATCCATTCCCAGCAAGATTTATGTTTATTTAAATATATATAAACTTTATGTGTGTAATATGTTAATTTTATACATATATATATACATATATGTGTATATATATATACACACACACATACACAAATTCTAACCTCACAGGTAATAGCTTTTACAATCAGTGAACTAAATTATAGCCACTATCTATTTGCTCCTTTTTCAGAATGGATAAAATAATTGAATCTTCAATATTGATTGGGGAGTGGGCACTGGTCCTTTCTGCTCCTTTGACTTAAAAGCTTGCAATTATTCATTCTTTAAGATATATTATGATTAAGTCATGAACCCTGTGGTTTTGGTGACCCTGATAGATGCAAGAGCATGAAAAATCATTACAATACATTGGTAAAATACATTGGCAAAAAAAATTTTGGGGGGGGAAGGGCAGGGAAAAGAATGAGGAATATGCCATCTATGGGTATGTGAGGTGGGATTACAAAGGATTGGGGTAGATTGTCTGCTTTAAACCATCTTCACTAAAACCATTATTTTAAAAATACTTAAAATTTTAAAATACTGCTAGTGCCTCCCCCCAAACCATCTTCAATTTAACTGCTTTTTTATTTGTATTCACTTTATATTTATGTTCTATTTACTTATATATGTGCTTATCTCCTAAATTAAATGTGAACTTCTTGTGAGTAGGAATTGTTTAATTCTTTGTACTTAGAAACATCTTAGAAACTAGCATAGTGCCTGGCAGGTATTTAATAAATACTTGTTGATTGATTTAAAATGATTGGGGTGGGGCGGGGCAGCTAGGTGGCTCAGTGGATAGAACACCAGTCCTGGAGATGGGAGGGGGTCTCAGGTTCAAATGTGGCCTCAGACACTTCCTAGCCGGGTGATCCTGAGCAAGTCACTTAACCCCAGTTGCCAAGCCCATATTGCTCTTTTGCTTTGGAGCTGATACTTAGCGTTGATTCTAAGTCAGAAAGAAAGGGTTACAAAAAAAAAAGGAGGAGGATAAATGCTAAACTTTTTTTCTGGACCTTAGGAGGGGGAGTGCTATAGGAACATGTGGGATATTTTCATGGATGCCTTTCTCTGCCAGAGCTCCTTTGGGAGGCTTGATATGACAGCCTAAAGAGCACTTGTATTGTTTCTTGACTGCCTCCCCTCCCCTCCACAGCAAAGGCAGTGTTGAGCATAGAAAGATAAAACAGGAGTCATAGCAACATTTGTGTGTTTCATGTATTTGGGTCAAGAAGAATTGATTTGGTTTTCTGCCCTATTCTGTAATGTGATCTTGTATTTCCCTTGTACCCACAGTTGCTCTAGAATAAATGCAGCGATCTGACATATCTTTCCATTAAATTTTCTAAAACTCATCCATCCCTGGATGCCAGGATGCACTGGTGTAGAATACACATTCCTGTTGTCTCCTATCAGATAGCTGAAAATCATTTTTTTTTTTTTTCAGAATAAAGGGGTGGGGTGGAGAGGGTGGGAAAACCTCACCCTCGTGGTATAAACTTTTAAATCTTTTGTTCTTGTTGTTGTTCTTGTTGTTAATGCTTCCTGCTCCTTGCAGTTATAGCCCTGAGAGACAAGGGAATCTTAGTGGGGAAAGGAGTGAGTGAGTGGGTGGGGTGGAGATCATGTTGTCTGTTGCTTCAACTTGTGGTACTAGTCCCATGTATCTTTGTAAAACCAACATTTTTTTTATTTTTTTTTTTTTTAGCAACCAGCCCTCTAGATTTGGTTTTCTGCTTTACTTTGTTTTTAGTGTTCAACAATAACATGGGGTCAGACCCAGGAAAAAGGTGCACCTCAGAGAATGCCTTTTGCCCCCTTGAAGGCCACTGAAAATATTGGTGGACAGAAGTTGATGAAGTGTGTTGGAGATCCAGTAAGTGGCAGATTCTCTGAGTACTGGGTAAAATATAAAACTCGGAATGAAATTGGATGGCAGGGGGTGGGGGAAACAAATTGTTTTTCATAGTTGAATTTTCCATTGATTATTCAAAGAGTCATTTGGGGTTTGGATGTTATCTTTAAATGTTAATCTGGGGTGAAACATTTGTAGAAGTGGTATTTAGGAATTGTTAAATATAGTCCCAAGGTGTTAGAGGCCTAACTACATATGTGCAGAGCACAAAAATACATTAGAGTGTTACTACCTTGTTGGTAATCCATCAACCATGAAAGAAAACCCACAAGTCAACAAAGAAAATTAACTTAAGTGCTTACTGGATGTTTAGCCCTGGGTTCAGTCAGAATCATGGGGGTGACTTAGAAGTATAAAATAGCTCCTGCCCTTTAGGAGCCCACAGTCTAGGGAGAGGGAGGAGAAAGGTCATAGAAATATTGTAATTTAAAAAATAATAATACAAACTTTAAAATAAAGAAATTTAGCCTGAAAGGTGCATCTCTTATATAATCAAGTGACAGCAATTTTCCATAGCTACCAAGGGACACTGCCTCTTGGAAATCTTGAAACCCTCTTAGAAAGTGGCACAAGGCCCTGCCTTTGAGACAGTTTTGCTTCTCAGTTTGCATGATTCTGAATTATCCATTTCATCAAAACCCAGTTTCTGTCGAGGAACCTAAGCTTTGTAGATGGGGGAAGAAAAGGAAACCTTGTTCCTATTTGGGAAGTATAATTTCAAGTCTCCCAATGGAAAAAGCATGTGGTTTAAGGGGAAAAAAAACATGGTAGAATCTAATAAAGGCCTCATTTGAGAGCGAAATTGAACCATCCCAAATTGTCTACTTGCAAACTTGAGGCAATTTGATGAGCACTTGCGAGTTATTACTTTAAAGAGCAGCTCTAATGTAAATTTCATGCCGTCTTCCCATTAGGAGTTATGGAAATATTTGCTGGAGCTGTTGTCTTCAGCTGTACCGGACTTACACAAATGTTTCTATTCTGTGTGTTTCTACTGGGATTTGAACTCTTTCCATGGCCAATTTAAAAAAAAAATGCAAATATGTTTTTCCAGACTGAAATGTGTGGGGCTATTTCCTGGGGCTGGCTTGGATTAAAATGCAACATACTCTGCTGTTGCATTGCGTTGTTGCTTTATCCTTTTTTGGTGGTTGTCAGAGTCTAGGGAGGACATGAATTCAAACTTAGCATTTTTGATAGAAGGTGGGTTCAGAGAAACTATCAGATAAAACAAAGGTGGATGACATTCTGGAGGGGAGATCCAGGTATAGGTAGCCTCTTTGGGAAGCCCCCAATTCGAAGACATTTTCTGTTTACTCTTTTCCTCCCTCCCCAACCCCCCCCTCTCCCCTCCAATACAGTGATGTTCCACAGCCATAATGGTTGCAGATGTGTGTGTGGCTCACAAAGCATCTTCGTTGCTTTTGAATTGACAACTTCATCCTAAATAGAATGGATCGTCTTTAAACAATTCCATTAAGGAATTTTTATTTTCTTTGGCCTTAGAACTAACTTTCAGACCCCACAATGAGGTGGATTAGTTAGCATTTTGAAAGTCTGCAAGTTACTTTTTCCCTCTGTTTCTTACATTGGATCTCATTGAAAAATCCATTTTCATAGGCTCTTGAGCTGGAAGGGGCCTTAGAGATCACCTAGTTCAGCTCACTCATTTTATAGATGAAGAATCTGAGGGCCAGAGAACTTAAGGGACTTGTCCCAGGTCACACAGGTAGGAAAGAGCAGATCAGGTCCTCTGACTCCTAATCTGTTGCTCTTTACCCACAATCCTCGGCGTGCACACAACCACACAGGGAAACATGGCCTCAGCAAGTACTTACACAGGAGCCTTCCTCTCATTCTTTCCTTGGTGTCCTAGTGTTAGTAGGTCCATAAGCTAAAATTCTTTCATTATGTCAGTTGTTAAGCCCCTTTGAATGAAAGCTAATACAGATACAATTTATTTATTTTTAAGCCTTTACTTTCTGTTTTAGAATGGATTCTGAGTATCATTTCCAAAGTGGAAGAGCGGCAAGGTCTGGGCAGTCAGGGTTAAGTGACTTGCCCAAGGTCACACAGCTAGGAAGTATCTGGTGTCAGATCTGAATCTAGGATCTGCTGACTCCTGGCTTGCCTTTTATCTACTGAACCACCCAGCTGCCTCAAAGATGGAATTTATATCAAGCAAGTCACTTCCTTGCTCTGGGTCCCATGTCCTCTCTCTATAATTAATCAGTCAGTTAGCATTTATTAAATACCATCTAGGTGCTCATACACTGTGCTAGGTGTTGGGGATACAAATGCAAAAAAATGAAACAGTCCCTATTTTCAAGGGGCTTACATTCTGGTAATGTCTTTAGAAAGAAAGGGTTAAATGAATGATCTCCAAGTCACCTTTGATTCTTTGACTCTGAAGCCAATCATGTCCTGGGGATATTTTAATTTGTAAATAGTTCATAAACCACAATTTTCTCTCTAATTATCACTGCCTTCATCAATTAGGCATTCTCCAGGTCCTCTTTCTAGAATTCCACTAGGAAATTTTTGTTTTCTTTGTGCTTGACCTCACTCTCAGGGCCCCACCCCCTCCCAGAGGAAATTAGTTGAGATGGATCTCTTTGACAGTCTCTCTAGCTTTGTCCTTGAGAGCAGTGGACTTTGGCAGAGTTTCAGAAATATTTGTACCTTTTTACAAAAGTAACTGTTCAGAGTGAGGCTTCCTGCACCTGTGATAATCCATAACCTCAAATGGCTGTGTCTCTTCCTCTTTTCAGGTAGATTGTGGTGGGGTGAGGGAGTGGAGAAGGCTGCCTGCAGATGACTTGTTTGCCAATTCATTTTCTTATGCATGATCAACTTTGATAATTTGTAAGGTCCTGTTGGCTCAGATACTTGAAGCTCTAATTCTCTTTATTTTCTAAAATTCCTCTTGATTTTATCATTCTCTGTTTTAAGATCCCTTCCAGCTATGAAATTCTTTTATTCGGTGACCTAATAGATTGGTGCATTCTTGGGGTGGGGGGAGGGGATGGAAGTACTTAGCTTGAGCTCTTCCTCTTCATTTAAAAAAAGTAAAATCCTTAGAGAGGGACACCAATGATGAGGGCACCTCTCACCCCATTTCCCTTTTGTTTTTATTATTTTTATTTTTAATTTAATTAATTTAGAATATTTTTCCAAGGTTACATGATTCATGTTCTTCTCCCTCCCCATCTCTCACCCCCCCACCCGTAGCCAATGAGCAATTCCACTGTGTTTTACATGTGTCATTGATCAAGACCTATTTCTATATTATTGATATTTGCATTAGGGTGATCGTTTAGAGTCTACATCCCCAGTCATATCCCCATCGACCCATGTGATCAAGGAAATGTCCTTCTTCTGCGTTTCTGCTCCCACAGTTCTTTCTCCAGATTTGGACAGCATCCCTTTTGTTTTTAAACCCTTACTTTACCTCTTAGAATCTGTACTGTGTATTGATTCCTAGGCAGAGGAGGGGTATGGGCTAGGTAATGGAGGTTAAATGACTTGCCCAGGGTCACCTAGGTAGGAAGTGTCTGAAGCCAGAACACTGCCTCTAAGCCTGGCTTTCAATCTACTGAACCACCTAGCCACCCCTCCTCCCCTTCCTCTGTAGCCTCTTTGCCTCCCCTCCCCCCTGCTAAGGGAAGAAATAAAAATGCAAGTAACAAATAAAATCTGTTAATCTGGGCCCATCTAAAGGGGAAAAGAGAAGAAATTAATTGAGAGGATTAAAGAAAAGCCAGAATTGTGACCACTATGTCGATCTGGGCATGTATTGCTGTGCCCAAACTCTTGTAATGCTAATGTTTTGAAAAAAACAAGGAACAGAAGGTAAAGGATTTCTGAAGAAATCTGAAGCTTTTAGAAAAACTGGATCGAGAAAGCATGAGGAAACTTCAAAGCCAGAGTCAATGAGTAAGTGTTAACATTTGGCCATTAAGGGCTAAAAGCATCGGCATCTCAGGATCTGGGTGCCCAGGCTACTGGAAGTATGGTTCAGTGAAATTCTACACACAGAATTCAAAGAAATTCCTGAATGGGGGTGGGGGTAATGGGAGGAAGCTGCAAGGAGAGTGATTTTAACCTGAAACTCGAGTCATAAACTTTCAGCCCAACCCCCACCTAAAAAAAAAAAAGACTTTAGTTCTTATAGAGGTGTGGTATAGATAATTGTAGTTTTCACCCAGAGAAACTTGGATTCAGAGCTCATTTCATTTGTATGAGCATGGACAAGTCACTTAAACACTTTCTGAACCTCAGTTTACTCATTTGTAAAAGGAGGTTAATAATACCTGTACTGCATGCCTTAGAGTGTGATTGGCAGGATCAAATGAGACTACCAAAATTGCCTTGCAAATATATAAATCTCAGCCATGATGTTGATGGTTACTGCCCATATGAACTGAGGCTAGAGTAAAAGTAAGGAAGAATTTGGAAGCAAACTTAGATTTACTATAAGGGCCCAATTTATGTGTTAACTTACCCCAAGTTGGAATAAAGAAATTAGATTTCTTTTTTAAAAAAATTTTAAGGGGATTTTGAATTCCCTTTGTCCAGACTTTATATATATCCCAAGATCTCCTTGTGTTGTGATAAAATAGTCTCTTCACTACTTCGTTAAATGTGTGTGTACTGGAGCTGTGGGGAAGGGGATGGCAAAGGAAGAACCAAGATTTTAGGGGCCTGGGCTATGGCAGAGAAGTCCCCCCAAGGGAGGGAAATAGAGTGGGGTAGCCTAGTTCTTGGGGCCTGCCTTAGGCCAGTGGCTTTTACTCCCAGATGCATCTCATTGCATGATGATTGCCTGCATTCCATTGGAATGCACTGGTTTATTTCATTCAGGAAACAGTTGTCTCAGTCAGTCACAGGGGCCAGGCACCAAGACTCTCAAGAGCAAGGATTTGCCTTCTTTAGATCCAGTTTCACGTGATTTAGAATGGCGGCTCCTTAGCAGCCCAGAGAATATTTTATATCTGCTCTGGGCCTCACCTAGCACACCCTGGGCTTTCAGTAATTATTAAATAGCTGTTGTCATGGTATTCGCCCCCTTGCAGATAACCCAAATCCAAGGTTCCTTAGCACACACCTGATCCTAGTTTCCCCACCTTTCAAATGGGGAATAATAATCTTAACTCCTGTTTATAGGAGCAGCTTAGAACAATACAAAGCGATCTGTGGGTGGGTATCAAGGTGGTAAAAGTACTGAATTTGCAGTAAGAAGACACAGCCTCAAGTTCAGATTCTGCAACTTAGGAGCTATATTGAATGAATGAATGAAGAATGAATCATTCCATGTCTCTGAGCCTCAGTATCCTTATTTGAAAAACTGAGCACAATAATAGCAACTTGACTTCCTTCATGGGGTGATTGATAGTGGAGGTGAGTGACACAATATATTTAAAAGTGCTTCATAAACTAAGGTTCTGTACATGTGTTAGGTGCTGATACTGGTAGTTTGTAACTGTGATCTGCCTGTAAGACATGAGCAAGAAAGGGTGCCCTTTAACATCATGATTCTTTGCTTTCTTGGGAGAATTGATCACATGAGGGCTTGTGGAGATATTGTAGGATGAAGCATGACACTAATTCTACAAATGGCAGGTTCCATCCCTAGAAATAAAGTTTCAGCGTATTCCTTGTAACTGAATGAGCCAAAAGTTGGGCTTTTGTTCAGTGTTTCTCAGTGCTAGTAAAAATGCACAAGCCTGAAAGTTTCTATTTCTCATTTGTCCCAAGTCAGTCATCTTCAAACCATTTTCCTGCTTTTAGATGAGTTATATTTCATTTATGGTGTTTGAGCCTGTCATGTGGTTAAATACCCAGTTTTGCAGGTTGAAAGACACTTTAATGAAATCTATTTTCTCCATCCCCAGTCCCTTGTACAGGGTTCCTGTCATATTCCCAAAGAGTTTTTGAGTGGTTAAGAAAAATTGCTCTTTGAATCATAAAATGCTAAAGCAAGAAGAGGTCCTAGAATGTATGTTATAATAACAGAAGGCAGAATGTTTAAACTAAGGGTCCTAAAATGTAGGGCGTATTATAAAAACACAGACCATAGAATATCTAGTTGAAAGGGATTATTATCAGTTGACTCTCCTCTGACAGATGAGAAAACGGAGGCCCTGGGCTATCTATCAGGACTAGAGCCCAAGTTTTGTAAAATCCAGCCTGGGACTCTTTCTACCACTCTACACCACTCTGATTCATAGATCCTATGATGAGGTTCCATCTAGGGGAAGAAACTCCTGGTCCCCTGGTGTCAGAAAATCTCCCACCTCTAAACTCCAGAGCTCAGCTGATAAAATCAAGATTCTTACAACAGCAGGAAGACCGTTTTAGATTGTCAGGGTTTGCTTAAGTTTATGGCATGGGGTGCATCTTCTATGTGGTTTTTGGTCCAGTGAACTTTTTTTTAGCATTTCAAGGTATGTTTGTCTTGGATGTTTTGGTTCCTGAAACCCAACCTCACAACTTGTCAGTTTTTCAAGATCCACTACAAGTCATCTGCTTTCTGGGTTTTCCTTCACACCGAAGTACTTTGTGGCTTGTTTGAAAGTTTCAGATTGGCTTGTCCCAGATAAGAATTGCCTAATCCTGTTGCCTCTTTTATCCAGTTTAATATTTGGTGCTTCATTGATTACAGTGATACTTTAAAAGAAAGAAAGAAAGCAAAACCTAAGGAAGTCGAAGCCCAGGCATATGTGGAATGGGGACAAGAGCAAATGGGCTGCTTCCTTGTTTGTTTCTATTAATTTGCTCACTTTCTAGTCTGTTAAATTCTACAGATTTTCTGGAAGATCCTATTCTTATTCATTACTTTGCAGATTTGTTTTTGTCAGTGGTAATTATGTTGATACATACCTGTGTTTAAATATACCAGGTTTAAGGGAAGTGGTCAAGTCCCATTAATATCTAGGATACTCTGAATGTGAAGATCCTTTAAAATCTGCATTTGGGGTCAATTTAGATAGTTTTACAAACAACTAGAAAGTGCAGTATCTGCTGAGTAAGAATACTCTGCTGTTGTACAAACATTCAGAATACAAAGCCTCATGAGTGAATGGGAGGCTTGTCCTATTTTATTTCAATAAGATTTTTGTCTCTGCAATAAATAGCTTTTGGAATAAAGTGGTTGCTGGGGTGTGTTGTGTGGTGAATGCCATACAGCTGACAGCTTGGGGAACAGATTTTTAAATGCTCCTTTACTATGAGAGGTTTAAGTAGGAAAATTAATTGGTGCTACATTACATGTATCAAAAAACCTTTAGGCTCCCATTATAGAAAATGGTTTCCAGTCCTGAAGGCTTTAAAACTGTGATGTTGACTGTAATGGATGGGAAATGCGGAGCAACCAGTTCAAAACCTCTTTACGTACCTAGGCTTGCTCTAAATAGTAAAGCCTGAAAGGAAAGACCAGAAGTATCAAACTTGGTTCATTCTTTTGAGGGTAAAGGAAAAAAGACTACTAACGGTGTTTTTATATTTTGTGAATGGAGGACAAGCTCTTGATTTGGCGGTTTGCAGTTTTTGTTTTGTTTCTAGTAGTTGGGGGGCGGGGATTTTTTCCCCCTGGCTGTTTCAGAGACAGGCTTTCTCTCCACCACATTAGAGTTCTCTAGATACTAGCCCTTCTTAGAATGGCTCCCCGCCCCTCCCCCTGGCCACACAACCCCTCTCACTGGAGAGTGTCTCCGAGAGACTTGGGACATCCTCCTGTTATGGCTGGATACAGGAGAGGGGCTTCTCCTGCCACCAAACTAAGCCAGCTTAGGGGAAGAAAGGGAGGGAGAAGCCTGCAATTACAGAGCGCCCCTTCCCTCCTTATTGGAAAGAGGAGGAAAGAGAAGATCTTTTATTGGGAAAGGACCTAGGGATCACGAGATTTAGAGCTGGAAGCGACTTAGTCCAAGTCCCTCATTTCAAACATTTATACTTGAGGAAACAGTCCCAGAAGGCAAAGAGAAACTTGTCCTATGTGACATAGGTAGTAAGTAACATGGCTGGGAATAATGCCCGAGTCTTCTGACCTGAAATCCAGTGTTCTTTCCCTAAATCAGGCCAGCTGAGCAACTGGCCCTGAAGACTGTTCTGAGTCCTCTCCAGGAATTTTGGAAGCATCCCACATTTCATCAGTGTGTATTTCTGGCTCTTATTTCTGCTTAAGAATGAGTGTACAATCTAGCACAGTGTTTTTGACTTCCCCCATTCATTGCAAAGTGTTGAATTTGGAATCAGGGGCCTCAGACTGAAATCTCAGCTCTGATACTTAGTCGTGTGATTGTGGGACTGGACAAATCACTCAGTTTCCTCCTCTGTAACACAGCTTATTTTACATTCCTGCCCCTGGGAGGGGCAGAGTGGTATAAGACGAGTGTCAGATTTGGGGTCAGAGCAGTGAGTTCAAAACTCGGCACTACTACTTACTATCTCTGTTCCCTTGGACAAATAACTGATTCTCTGGGCTTCATTTTCCTAATCTGTAAAATAACTTGAACTAGAAAACCTTTCCATCCCTCACTCAGTGATCCTATGAAGAAAGCATAATACCAACCTTCAAAGTACCATAGAAATAGGTGTGCAGTTAGGGGGCTCGGTGGAGGGAGGGCCAGCCAAGCTTGGAATTGGAAAGACCTGGGTTCATATCTGGCCTCAGATACTTCTTAGCTGTGTGACCCTAGGCAAGTCACTAAGCCCTGATTGCCTAGCCCATGTCTTAGAGTTGTTACTAAGACAGAGTTAGAGTTATTTTTTAAAAAGTACTATAGAAATGTAGGTGGTTATTGTCATCTCTTTGTAATTTAGAAGAATGGCCCACATATTAGGGTGCTTTTATGACAATGTCGGAATCACACCTACACTGTAGGCTTTCTAAATAATTAAGGTGGGAATTTGGCCAATATTATAACCAATCAATCAAGCATTATGCACCTTCTATGCAGTGAGGCTGCTCTGTAGATGGAGAGTCAGGCATGGATACGGGTCCTGGGTTAAAATCTGGCCTTATACTCCCTAGCTATGTGACCCTGGGCAAGTCACTTTACCTCAGTTGCCTAGTCTTTACCAAATTCTGCTTTGGAACTGATACTTAGTATCAATTCTAAGCTAGAAGGTGAGGGTTTTTAAAAAAGCACCTACTATGTAGCAGGCACCATACTTGGATACAAAGACAAATGAAATAGTTTTATTATTATTTTTTTTTATTTTTAATTTCTTAAACCCTTACCTTCTGCCTTAGACTCAATACTAAGTATTGGTTCCAAGATATGAGTGGTAAGGGCTAGACAATGGGGGTTAAATGACTTGCCCAGGGTCACACAGCTGGGAAGTGTCTGAGGTCAGATTTGAACCTAGGACCTCCTGTCTCCTAGGCCTGGCTCTCAATCCACTGAGCTACCCAGCTGCCCCCCAAATGAAATAGTTCTTGGGGAGTTTATATGCGCTCGGAGAGAAACAACATTTAGACCTAGAAGTATATACAAGATTTTTGGGATGGAGGGAGGCACCAACAGCTGGCAGCTAAGAAGGGGAAGAGATGAGGAAGAGCCTCCAATAGGAGGTGGTATATGAGTTGTGCTTGGAAGGAATCTTGGGATTTTATAAGAGGGAGAAATGAAGAGGGATGCCTGTGTAAAAGCATGAAGACAGGAAGCTAGAACATTGTGTGTGAGGATCAGCCAGCATGCCAGTTTGTGTGTAGATTACCTGAAGGAAAGGACTATATAGTAAGGCTAGAAGGCAGGAAGTAGGCAAGTTGTGAGGGGCTTTACATGCAAAAGGAAGGGCTTTTATTTGACACAAGATAAAATAGAGGAGCCATTGGAGTTTATTGTGCAGGATAGTGGCATTGTCAGACCTGTGCTCTAGCAAAATCACTTGGGAAGCTGTGTGGAAGATGGATTAGAGAGAGGAGAAACATGAGGTTATTGCAAGAGCCCCAGCCTGTGGTGGGCGTAACAGAGCGAGGTAGTCTATGATCAGGTTGGTGGTTCTGACCAGTTGTGTTCCATACACAGGTGAGAGATTTTAAATTGCCCACTGGAGTCACCTCTGGAAAAGACTGAAGCAGAAGGCATCGCTTGGCTGGCCCACAGAAACAGATGGAAAACAAAGTAAAACTGAGTGACATTCTGGCAAAGTAGAATTGAGTTTATGAGAAAATACAACATAATCTTAATGACCACAAGTAGCCAAGGCTTGAATTTCATGTATGTTCATCTCCTTTGTGGTCTTGTTGCAAATCAACTCTTAAGTGAGGTTTTTTCCCAGCTTACAATTTGTATTGCTAAGAAGCATCCTTGGATTGGTCAAGAAATGACCAGTCACCCAGTAGGTGCTTGCTAAATGTGCCTTAGTCTTTGGAGGAGAAGAGTGTGAAATCGCTAAGATCTTAATTCTGTTTGGAAATTGCAGGACTGTTTTCAGGTTCCTTTCTTTTGCCTCTTTCCTGCCCACTCTGGAATTTATTTCCCACTCCTCCCTTTCCCCAATGAAAGACAGTGATGACAAATGACCAAAGTTGTCCTATTGGGTGTTCTGTTCTGTGATAGATTCCTTTTGTTAGATTGCAGGAATCTGTGATGGTGACTCATTCAGTTTTTCTCTACTGGCCTGCCCGGTCACTGTATTTGGAGGCAATTAATTTCCCTCGTGATAACTCAATACCATATAGATTTTTATGTTTCTAAAAAATTATTATTATTAGCTTTATTCCCAAGAATTCTACTTTCAGAGGGATTTCCAGCAAAGTAACCAACCTCTGCTTTAGAGTAGGCATGACTTAGATAAAAAAATGGCCAATTCCTAATCTGATAGAGCCATTTGATAGGCCAGTGTTTGGCAGCATTATTCTAACAGAAGGGAAGAATGCGAATCTGCCCATTGGCAAGACCCCCTGGCCTGGATGGATAGATAGCTTTTAAAAGGGTGACTTGTTTTGTGTGTTGGAATAATGGTAGTAACATCCCTGTCCATAGCCCTTGCCTTCCTGGCTTTTAAATTGGCACCACTCTTATTCATCAGTCTAGTATAAGTATTCCCTGTTGCCAAGACTGTCACCATAATTAACCCTCTGATGAATTAGATTGGAGATATGGGTTCATATTTCCAGTTGGCTGTTCATTCCTTTTTTTTCATCTAACTTTTGTGAAGTGCCAGTGCCAGGGGAGGTAACACAGATAAACTACATTATCTGCTCTTGAAGGGCTTAGTATGGGAGTTTAACCAGAGTCACCCGGTAGGTAGGTGCTTGTTAAATGTGTCATAGTCTTTGCAGGAGGTGGGGTTTGAGTTTATGAGAAAAGCTAGATGATCTTGATGACTACAAGTAGCACCACCATAAATATAATATAAATTGGAACAGTATTGATCATTATCACCCTTTACTCGACTAGTAAGAATTAGAATTGTTTTTTACTTCCCTAGAAAGGCTTACTTAGTAGGTTTAACCATCACCTTTGGATCTGCTCCATGGTAACATTTTTATGATTCATTGGCAGGAAGTCTTAAGAATATACAAAAGATTCACAAGCCCTTGGAAATTTTCTGGAGTTTGTTGCAAGAGCACTGAATTTGGAGTCCAAAGGCCTGGGTTGTAATCCCAAGTCTGCCACTTACTACCCGTGTTACTTGACTTTAAAGTAAGTCATTGCCCCTTTTTGGGGCCTCAGCAAAATGAGGGGTTTGAGTTATATGTCTTTCAAGGTTCCTTTCAACTCTCAGATCCTATCCCTGGTTTTTAGGAATTTATTCCCTTGCTCCCAAGAGCCTGCTTCCATTTCCTCCCCTCCCCCAAATATTTTCCTCCATTTGGCTTCGTGAAACTGGACAGTGTTTCCTTTGGTCATTTTGGCAATCTGGGAGCCCAGGGGGTTTAAAAAAATTTTATCTGGATATTCTGGGTTTGGGTACTTAGGAAAGCTGCCCTCTTGACCATTAGATCTTACCAGGGAGGGGCTGGTTGGTGGCGGTGAGGGGACCTGGGCACTTGGGCATCTGTCCTCTGGCAGTGCAGGTGTGTGCCAGGGACAAAGATAGCTTTTGTATCCGACTTGTGGATTTTGTTACAACTCTGTCCTCACGCGCACATCCTGAACGTAGCACGTCCTGAGCATGTAATAAGACCCTGGGATAGTCCCAGAGGAGTTGATGTTGGGTTAATTCCATAATAAACATTATATTTGAAACCCCACACTAACTTGTATTAGCTAGCATTGCGTCCATTTTTGGCAAACGTGCAACACAAAACTGAAATGCTTCAGTGCATTCTGTCTGTCCTTGGCAATTCTTTTTCTTCAGCACAATACTGATCTCTCAGGCTTCAAAGACTGATTGAACAACAGCAGCAAAATCAGCAAAGCAGCATGGAGTGTGTCTTGTTGAATCCTCCTGGGTTATTTGCACACCATTCCTGCCCTTCCCCCTCCTCTGGCCTCCCATAGAGCTCAGAGCTCTGCTCTGGGGCCTGAATTTCTTGGATTAACAGGAAGTCAGACTTCAATTACTTTGTACACATCTGTTCTTTTGTGTCATTGATAGAAAGTATGTTGTAGTTTTTGTTTGTTTGTGTTTGGTAAAGGTCAAAGAGGGCTTTTTTCCTCCCCTTTGTCCTATTTGCAACATTTCTTTAATCAAATCCATATGAAGGGAAGCTGCTACTCTTTAATTTCCACTCTTGGGTGGAAGCTGAGGGTAACTCTTAATTTTAGGGGCCAGGGTTTCCTCCTCAGGCCTCATCAATGAGTGGTGAATTCTGGTTTGGGGCATTGTAACCGCCTGGTGTGGACTGCATAGTCTCTCCTCATCACCCTCCCCAATGACAAAAGTGTGTGGAAGGGCTCTCTAGAAATTGAGAGATAGACTGGGGGGCGTAAGGTCTTGCCCTACCCAACTGTTCTGTGGTTTGCACGCACCCTGTGAAGACCGGCACGAATCTTTTGGAGCCATAGCCTTGATTTCTTTGGCACTTGTTTCCCAAGTGGTTGTAGACATCCCAGGTTTTTCCTCTCTGCAATTTAGGTTAAAATGGTGGCCGAAAGGCATTGCATGGAAGGAGGAGCTGATGTTAAAGGAGGTTAGGTAAATGACCGACCCAACACAGCTTTTTGAACCGGAGAGATAGGACTGAGAGCCAAATCAGATTGCTTCCAGTGATCTGTCTTCTAATTCTGGAGTGGACTCTTGAGGTCCACGATGTAGTAAGTAGGCTGAGCAGGATGAAGATCCCGGGAGGCGTTGATGGGCAGGGCCAGCATTATTAATTTGGGAAGTGGAAGGGAGTAGAGAATGAGGTAGAGGCAAGAATGGAAAAGACAAGAGCTGCAGGTTTTGGTTGTGGTTTCCCCAAGATCCAAAATTGTCCATCAGGGAAAGTGGTGGCCTCTTGATTTCTATAAGGAGATAGATTGGGGGGAGGGGGGCGGCCTTATTAAGTCTCTCTTGCCTAAACCCTATGACTAACAATTGCAGAATAAATATGCCTCAGAAGACTTTCACTTTCTCTCTTCCTTTCCCTTACTCTTAAGGGCCTTTCTTCTTCCAGTTTCATACTCTTGTTTTAACCTCTGGGCATCAAACTAAGTCAACAAACTAAGGGTTGTTTCCCTTAGGGGTACTTACATCTTGCATATCACACTCACACCATCTCCTTCCCCTTCCTTTGTCTGGCATTTGGAGAAGCTGCAAATCTCTGCTGCTTCTTTTTCTCTTGTCCCATCTGCCCACCTTCCAGGCCTTTTAGCTGAAGCCAAGGGAGGAAGCCATGGGTATTCACACCTCTTGTCTTTTGACCACAATGTGACCCAGGGAAACTGACTCCCTCGAAGAGCAGAGGCCACTGGAGGAGACTCAGTATCCAACTGTGGTTCTAAGCATCTGTGGAAATACTTAGCTATTGTCAGCCTGGAGGAAAGACTGGAGATAGTGATGGTGGGAAAATCATCTGGTGACAGTTCTCTGTCAGGGAAACCAGAGGGAGGTTAGCTAGTCTGTATTCTCTTCAATATCTGAATTGACCCCATTTTTTTTTCCCAACATAGGAGACTCTGGCGGGAGAATGTAGGAGATGGTTTACAGGAGCTGCAGAGGGGGCAGTGTATGTGGGAGGGATAGATAGGGGAAGAAATGTTAGACTTAGAGCCCGGAGGCCTGGTTTTGAGTCCAAGCCCTGCTACAGTTATTAACAAATTGTTGATATGGGGCAAAACCAAAATAAAACACAACAAAAAAACCGACTCTTAATGCCTCATTTTCCTCATTTGGGGATAAGAATATTTATGGTTGCTATGAAGAAAATAACTTTGTAAATGTGGTTTAATGAAGAGCCTTGGGTTTAGGGTCAGAGGACCTGGGTTTCAGTCTTTATTCTGCTCCCTTTTACCTGTTTACCTAGGACAAGATGCTTCACCTTTCTGGGTCTGTAAGACTTAAGGGTGCAGAGGGTTAGACTATCATTTAGATGATCTTTCAACGCCCCTTCAAGTGCCAGATTCCACAACTTAAACCGCAGAAATTAAATGTTAAGAAATTAAACTTCAGAAATATAAAGAGTTGGTATTATTACCAGAATAACTATAAAGTGATTTTCTTTTTCCCTTTAGTAACTTTGTAACCAGTTTGAGAATTTAATTCCCCTCTGTCTGCCTCCCAGGCCTGGCATTAGGAGATGTCTGTTAGGTCCTAGAGATCTGTAAGCAGTTGTAAAATTTGGGAAATCGGTACCCATCTAGAAAATGACAATGTTGAATGAAGGTTCATGTTTCCTTAATTTCTGAAGAAGTAAACCAGGGAAAGAGCAATTAAATCAGCCCTGAAGTAAGGAGGCCACTAGAGGGTGAGGGAGCTAGTAGTCTCATTGGTTTCAGTTTGTGTCCATGGGAGTTAGGGTGACTTTTCAGCTGCCTTTTGTTTGAAATGAAGCAGGGGCCCAGGCAGTCATGAAACCAGTCTATGGCCACTGGAGTCAACATAGACACACTGGACATTGAACTAGCAAATCATTTCTATTGCTTAATATTTATCTAAACTCTATACATAGCAAACCAAAGCTTAGTCTTTCCTTATCTTCACATATTTACATGGACATGTATAATTTTCCCTTATGTGTGCTTTTTGGAGGTGGGGAGAGGGGAGGATTTATTTAAGTGGAAGAAATTGTATAATGAAATCTCAAGATTTGGAAAAATGAGAAGTGTGTTTCAGAGAGGATTTTTTTATCCAAATTCTACTAAGCTTTCTTGAAGTGGTTGGAATTGAAAGTTCCTTGTAAAAGTTGAAAGAGGTAAAAGGTTATGTCAGGTAGATTTTAACCAGTTTTCCTGCCTATGTAATAAAGCAGATTACTAATGAGTCTGCCCTTTGGTTCAGAAGTTGATAAATGATGAATGAGAATAGGTTTACTTAGAATCTCCTGGAAATTGAACAAAACGTGTATGATCTAGTATGTTCTCCCTAAGTTCTTAGATAGCTGAAGGGAGAAGACAGTGAATCGGCAATGACACGCAGGCCCCTTTTAAAATATGGGAACTCATTCAAAAAAGAGCCGGGAAAACTCCAAGTCGAAATTTAGGATAGATGAACCTGCATGGCACCACTAAAGAGATAAGGTCTAAGTTTAGAGTCCTGTCCCTTGGCCACATGAGTGAAGACAGTCCGGAAGGACTCCTTGGAATAGCTGCCCTGATTTCTTTCCCAGCCCCCCACAGAGATGGCTCCAGGCTCCAGGCCAGAAGCAAGCTCTGAGATTCCTTGCCCTCCAGGGAGCCAGTTTCCCAATCCTGCAACTAACAATTGGGGTACTGGCCAGCTAGTTTTGTTTTTCCCCTTAGATCCTGCTTGAATTAGTCAATTGGCTTTGTCTTGTGGAGGAGCACCTTGGCCTTATCAGGCCCCCTAAGTTTCCAGGATATGACGGCATTGTTCACAGAAATCTAGACACCGAAGTGCTGTGTAGGGCCAGGGGCTTTTAGTTCCTTGATACTCAGATTTCCATTTAAGAAACTGAAATGGGCAGGATGACCAGGGATCAGGCCTATATCTGCCTTCTCTAGGCCTCTCCCTGGGTGGATTCCCTTCCTAAAGTCTGATTGGCTGAATGATCAATCATGTCACAATCTCTTTACCATCACAAACCCCTTCTCCTTGGTTCTCGTGGTTACATTAGAATCCCAGTATATAAGGGAGGTGAAGCTCAGCTAGTCAGTTGCCTGTGTAGTACTGTGAATGTCTATATTTCTACTATAGCTCTGCCTGTATTTCATTGACTATGTAGATCGGTTTTAAAATTTTCTACCTGTAAACATTTTTTTAAATTGCTACAATCAAGAAAGGTTTAGATTTCAGTGGAAACCAATCATCTTCCAACAAGTAGGTAGCAGGGGAAGTTTTAGCTTGGTGTCTAAGTGAGCATTAGTTAGAAGGCACCAGGTAACAATATCTCCCAGAATGCTTCTCTGCCACCTGCCGCCTAATCATCTTAATGCGGTTGCATTTTCACTCTCTCTCAATATCAGTTGGACACGTGACCTGGGCACATTTTATCTTTTATAAACACTTGTATTTCTTTGCACTCCTAATTTTCTTTTTAAGCCATCTTTTGAGAGAGGTCACCACATGACAGATGAGGGTTGAAAAAAACAAACTTTACAGACAAATGGTGACTGGAATGTGCTCTAAGGTAACAAAGTTGCTAAGAGGCTGGTTTTTGGTTTTTTTTTTGGTGGGGGGGTGTTGTTTTTTGTTTTTGTTTTTACTCTAGCCTGTCACATGGGTGAATTGACACAATCAGGCCCTTGAATGGGGACAAGCTTACTGTCTTTCCCAGGTCACATGAAGAATAGTAGTAGAGCCACCCAAAATCTTTAGAGATGTTAGCACCCAGTGTCATCAGTTTGTTTCTTTATTATTCTTCCTATTGATACAGGTTGCATGGTTGGGCCCTGGAAATGGGATGTCAATCCTATTCGGGGAGCATAAAGAAAGAAAGAGAATCTCCTAGCTGCTGCTGTGACAGTAAGTGAGATAGAGACTTCAGAAAATGTCGACGGTAACATCAGCGATTCCGGCTCCTCAGGGCCCTGTGAATCCGCCCCCCCCAGAAGTCACCAACCCCAACAAACCTGGGAGGAAGACCAACCAGCTGCAGTACATGCAGAATGTTGTGGTGAAAACTTTGTGGAAGCACCAGTTTGCTTGGCCCTTCTATCAACCAGTAGATGCAATTAAATTGAATTTACCTGTGAGTATGCTCTTCTTTAAATGTTTTGAGCCTTGATCTAGATAGCAGGCCACCCACGCCCTTCCAGAATCCCCCTGTAGCTGCCTGCCTGGTTGGGGAGCGCTAGATCTGGAATCGGTAGGAGAGGGTTCAGGGCCCAGCTCTTAATAACTGTGCGTCATCTTGGGGGAAAATCATTTCATTTGTCAGTTTCCTCAATGGAGATGATAATCCCTGCTCTCCCTGTTTCCCAGGGTTATGGTGAGGTTCAGAGGAGATAAGGAAGCTATAGGAAACTCTGAATTTAAGACCAGCTAATATCTTTCCTCCCCGTAAGCCTTCTGATGCTCATTGTGGTGTGGAGGTGATCTTGGACTTCCAAGGGCCATGCTTGGGGCTGTAGGTTCTGGCAAGTCCTGTGAAACCAGAAAGGATTCTAGCAGAGTGGCCCTGAGAACTGTCCTAGTTAAGTTCAGAGAGGGTCATCACCAGGTTGTCAGCAAGGAGAATTTTGTGGGAAATATAAGACTACACATTGAGGGCAGCTGGGTGGCTCTGGGGATGGAGAATCGGGCGTAGTGGCGGGAGGTCCTGGTTTCAGATCTGGCCTCAGACCCTTCCTAGCTGTGTGACCCTGGGCAAGTCACTTAACCCCCATTGCCTAGCCGTTACCACTCTTTTGCCATTGGTTCTAAGACAGACAGTAAGGATTAAACAACAACAACAACAACAAAAACCACTACACACTAAGTGTGTTATAGGGGTTAAAGTGTGTATTAATGGAGGGAATGAACCATTAAAGAAAGTTCAGATGCTAGAAATATTGATGTGTAATATGACTTCATCTTCTTGGAGAAGATGCTTTGTTTCGTATTTCATTTTGATCAACAAACATCCTGAGGCCTTAACTGCCAGCATCCATTGAAAACCAAACATTAAGGCTCTCTTAGATAAGGGCATCCTCATTGCATAGCATTTGTAGATCTACATATCATTTCTTATTTTGTGTGCCATGAGAGATCTTCTTCTGGCACTTGCGTGAATTAGGGTTCATTTTCTGCCTGTCTAACCAATCTTGATTCTTTAAAAAAATTAGTCTCTGCCTTTCCATCACCTGTGTCCAAAGAAAGCATTATCTTTCTGTATGGGGGGTAAAAAGAGCATAAACTCTTTCCCCTAAAGTCAGGAATTCTCAGGCCTTTTTTAGCATAGTGGCTAGACTTGGTAGAAGTAGACAGCTGTTTCCATCCCTTTAGTTACTTGAAATCTCTGATTTGATCTGCCAATGATAGGAGTCCCAAAAGTTCTCAGATGCACCCATGTGTTGGAGACCAGTAAATTGCCAAAAGAGGGAGTTACAATGGGCTTTATATTTTTTAGAGGACATGTAAAGAACTAACACCTTTAAAATCTTTCCCATAGGATTATCATAAAATAATTAAAAATCCAATGGACATGGGGACTATTAAGAAGAGACTGGAAAACAATTATTATTGGAGTGCGAGTGAATGTATGCAGGATTTCAACACAATGTTTACAAATTGTTATATTTATAACAAGGTAAAGGATTGGACTTTTTTTTCTTCTTTTTTATAGTGGTAGCACTATGTGAGAAATACCAAGCCTTTTGGCTTTTATCTTTTGATGAGGGATAATTTACCCTTCCAAAGTGTCCTCTTGAAATGACATGAAATACCACTTAGGAGTAACCACATTGCTTTATTCTGCTCCAATTTCTTGGTTTGAAGCTTTTTTGGTGTTGAAAGAGCAAATGTATGGGTAAAGTGATATATCCCAGTGTTGCTAGTGAGTCAGAGCCCAGATCAGAGAATAACCTCTTTAATTCTAGCTCTTCAGGACTTGATCTGGTAATAGCCAATGTCATTACCTCCTTGGAGTCATCCTCACAGAGTAGCTCTGGATGAACCGTGACTCTTATTTGCTGGAAGCAGAGCATATTCTCCCTTGGTCTGCTTGTGCTACTGATATTTTTTTTCCCAATGCAGCTCTTGTACCCTTGCCCTCATTATTCACTCATCTGAGCCCCCACCAAATTCCAGTTTTCAGAAATAGTTATTTTGGTGGAACTGTGAGCTGATCCAACCATATTGGAGAGCAATCTGGAATTATACCCAAAGAGTTATAAAACTGGGTATACCTTTGGACCCAGCAATACCTCTATTAAGTTCATTTCCTAAGGTCATCAGGAAAAAAGGAAGAAAACCTTTATGTTCTAAAATATTTATAGTAGCTCTCTTGGTGGTAGTAAAGAAGTGGAAATTGAAGAGATGCCCATCAGTTGGGGAATGAGTAAACAAGTTGTGGCATATGATTATAATGGAATATTATTGTACCATAAGAAATGACAAATAGATTAATTTTTAAAAAATCGAAAGACCTGCGTGAAATTATGGGGAGAATCAAGAGAACATTCTATACAGCAACAGAAATATTGTTTGAAGAGGGATTTGTGTATGTCCACCTCCAGAGAAAGAACGGATAAATAGAAAAAATCAAGACATAGTTTTATAGGTACATCTATCTTTTTTGTAAAATGATGACTTCTCTCATAGAGGGAAAAGAGTACCTTGGGTATTTTAATGTAACAAAAAAAAATTTAGATTAAAAAAAAGTATTGAGGTAAATTGAATAGCCTTGGAGTCAGAACAAGAATTATCAGTGTTAATTATCGACTTTGTTTCCCTACCTCCATTTGATTACATTACCTTGTTGAAAGAGCCTGCTTCCTGAATTTTTATCTGTTTCTCCTGACCTTGAGATATATTTTTATGAGAAACTAAGATTTAGTAAATAGGAGTTACCAAAACAAAAATAATTGTGTTTAAGCATTGATGCCAGTCCTTGTTCTGTTTCTCCAGCCCACAGATGATATAGTCCTCATGGCCCAGGCCCTAGAGAAAATTTTTCTGCAGAAGGTAGCCCAGATGCCCCAAGAGGAAGTGGAATTATTACCACCAGCTCCAAAGGGCAAAGGTCGAAAACCAGCAGCAGGAGCACAGAGTACAGGTAACTGGGGGGTGTAGAATTGCTATCACCTGGTTTATCCTTTGGAAATTTGGAACAAAAAAATTGACATCCTATTGTTCCCAAAGTAGCCTTACAATGAGAGTGATCCTATTTTTTTAATCTCTTCTCTTTGGTCTCATGCTAACCTATCTATGGAACAGATCATTGCTGCTGCAGGACAAGCAAAACACCCTTTAAACATCCCATCAAAAACATCATGATCCCTAGCACAGTGTCATGTCCATACTTGGCAAATGGTGAATGAAAAGCAATGAATTTATGAATGAGTTTGTGCAGTAAAATATCTTAGTGGTTTAGGCTTTCCTCTCTTGTAGGGATGAGTGTTTTTTTTTTTAAAAACAAGTAATTTTGATGAATGGAACACACTACTCCTGACGGCCCTGGGGGGGAGGAGGAGAGGGGGGAAATGTGAAAGGTAGCATGGTGTAGGACCCCTTTATGCTTAAAAATTATTGAGGAACCTCCCTCCCCAAGAACTTTTGGTTTTCTGGGCTATATCTGTCAGTGTTTACTGTATTAAAAATTATAATGTCTTGGTATTATTATGAAAATGATTTTGACCTTGCAGACCCTCTGAAAGGGTCTTGGAGATTCCCAAGAACCCCAGGACCACACTTGAAGAACTGCTGATGTAGTGGAAGGAATGCTGGACTTGGAGTTAGGAAGACCTGGGTTTAAATCCTTTGATGCTTAATATTATGAGAGCATGGGCAAGTCAGTTTCTCTAAGCCTCGGTTTCCTCATCCTAAAAGAGGAATAATAATAGCACCTACTTCACAGAGTTGTTATGAAGTTGTTATGAAGATCAAATGAGATATTTTATGCAAATGGTTTTTCAAACTGTAAAGCACTTTTAAAAACCCTTCAAAAACTTTTATCTTAAATCTGATGTGTGTGGGAAATGAAAGGTACTGCCTCTCCTCAATTGTCCTTCATTTGCCAACAAGATTGAAGGGAGGAGGGAGGAAGGGCAGAAGCTATATTAACCAGATGTGCAGTGTTCTGAGCCTTGGTGGCCCTGAGTGATTTATGAATTGAGACCCCAAGGGAATGGACACTGAGAAGAAAGACCTGCTTGGTAAGAGTTTGACTGTGCTGTTGTCATCCAGGTTATGGCAGAGTTCCCCAACTTAGGCTTTGCATAAACTAGTGATTTTAGTTGAAAAGATACATAGAGGGGGCAGCTAAGTGTGGCTCAATAGATTGAGAGCCAGGCCTAGAGACAGGAGAATCCTGGGTTCAAATCTGGCCTCAGATATTTTCTAATTGTGTGACCCTGGGCAAGTCACTTAAATTCGCTAGCCTAGCCCTTACCACTTTTCTGACTTGGAACCATTACTTCATATTGATTCCAAAATGGAAGGTAAGAGTTTAAAAAAAATTAAAAGAAAATATCCATAGAGAATTCACTCCTTCTGATCTGTTGCAGAGTTTATCACCATGCTTATTCACTTGCCATTATTGAGTACCTTCTGCATGCAAAAAAAGGCACTTGGTCCTTTTCTCTATGAGCCAACAGACTTGGAAGAAATAGCCCAAGGAATTATAATATGAGACACTCCATAAGAGCCATGGGAGTAGTGTAGGCAAGAATGTTCTAAGGATTCAGAGTGGAGAGTTCACTTGTAGCTAGAACGATGGAGGAAGCTTCATGGACTGAGGTCAAGTTTTAAATATAGCAAGTTCAGGGTGGTTCCTAATTGGATTTGGTTGAGGGAGGAGAGCAGATATCAGATGTATTTATCTTTCTTTATCTTGCTTTCAAGGAGCACAGCAAGCAGCAGCCGTGTCCTCTGTTTCCCCACCGACTCCCTTTCAGAATGTCCCTCCCGCTGTCTCCCAGACGCCAGTGATTGCAGCAACTCCAGTGCCAACCATCACTGCAAATGTCCCATCTGTCACGGTCCCTCCCACTGTGGCCCCACCTCCTCCTGCCACTCCCATCATGCCTGTGGTTCCGCCAACACCACCCGTAGTGAAGGTAAGCAGAAGCTACCCCTTCGCCAGGCCCAGCAGTAGCTTCCCTGGTGCTGCACCCTGTAGGCATTTGAGGGTGGCCAGGCTCGCCAAGGAAGAATTACAACCTCGGCATCTGGCTGCAGACTCGAATGCCTTGGGTGATCTCACATCAGTCACTGATGTGGTCTTATTTTTTTTTCTCTCTGCCTAAAAAAAAAAATGTGCCATTAATATCAATATCTCCTGCCAGGGTAGGAGAATTGATTAATTCAGTCTCCCAGATAAGATCAACTCACTAAAATTTCTTCTGGTGTGCCAGCCCTTTCCCACAGTAAATCAGTGTTACAATATGTCATATCAGTGGCAGTGAGGAGCAGCAGCCTGAAAAGTGGCTAATTGGAACTTGAATACATGTTCCATTTTTATTAAAAATTTTTTTTATTTAAGCCCGATGTCTTTCAGGGCCGACCTGTTTCTATTCAGGCACTCGGCACATAGTCTTTGCTTTATTTATTTGCCTGATGGGAAAACTGTTGGTGTGCTTTGAATGAAACTGGAATTTGTCATTTGATTTTTTGGCTCATCATTTGTCTTAGATTCCTGTTGGGTAATGAACAACTTTGTGGATCACCGAATTGACTCCTTGAAGGCATTATACTTTCTTATATAAAGCAGGTGGCTATGGGAACAGGATATCAAGTCAAGAATATAGTCTTCGTAAAAGAAGGGAGGATTCATGACCAGATAATCAATCCAGTGCCATCTTCACTTAAAGGAAAAATGGTTCTTTTGTAATAGAACAGTGTAGATGAGTCAATCAGCAAGTATTTCTTAAGCACTGGGGAGCCACAGACAGGCAAAGACAAGCCACTACCCTCAAAAAGTTTATAGTCTATGTGGAAGACAACATGTAAATATAGAGGCACCTACAGGATACAGACAGAGTAGATGGAAGGTGAGCTCAGAGGAGAAGACACTGTTTGGGTGGGGGGATGGTGGGTGGAAGAGGGGATTGGAAAGGGGATACAGTGACAAGAGTAGTAGAAGCCCTTGCTCTGCTGCCTTACTAGCTAAGAGGATCTTGGGGAGGTTCTTTCATCTTCCTGATCTACTATTTATCTATAAATCAGACTCTGGTCCTTTAATGCTTTTAGAACATTTGCTCCATAAAAACCTTGGAGCTTATATAGTATGTGCATTATCATCATTATTATTTTGGACTGTATTTGGGATTTCTTCTATCTAGGAAACTCCTGGTGGGGAAATTCCCTCCACTGATGTATAGGTACCTTTTTTTTTTGCTGCAGATATATATATATATATATATATATATATATAATTTTTTAAGCCCTTACCTTTTGTCTTAGAATCTACACTAAGTATTGACTCCAAGGCATAAGAGTGGTAAGAGCTAGGCAATGGGGGTTAAGTGACTTGCTCAGGGTCACACAAGTAGGAAGTGTCTGAAGCCAAATTTGAATCTAGGACCTCCTGTCTATGCCTGGCTCTCTATCCTCTATAGTCTTATTGGCCAGAGTACCTAGAGGCTATATGCCTTAGCCAGGGTTACAGAACCTGTTATATTTGGATTTGGGAATGAAACCAGATCTTTTTTTACTTCAAGGTCAGCTCTCTAACCATACCAACATAGCTGCCAACATTATTACTTCTCCTTTTACAGATAGGGAAACTAAGCCTCAGAGAAACAAAATGCTTCTTGATTACCTTCTGCATGCAAAGACAGGCACTTGACCTCTTTCTCTATGACCTGACAGACTTAGAAGAAATAAATGAGTATAAGAATTATAATACAAGGCAATGAATAAGGGCCACAAGTGTAGAACAGACAAGAATGTTCTAAGAATTCAGAGTTGGGGAGAGTTCACTTCTGGCTAGGCTTATTATCTAGGAAGCTTCGTGGACAAGGTCAGGTTTTGAACTACAGCAAGTTCAGTTTGGTTCCTGTTACTTTGCTCCTAAGTAATGAACAGTTCCATGGTTTACTGAATTGACCCACTGAAGATTTTATGCCTCCTTATGGTAAAGCAGGTGTCGATGTGAACAAGGCGTCAAGTTATATAGTCTTTGTAAACGAAGGGAGAAATGGGGGCATCTAGGGACTTGGTGGATAGAGAGCCAGGCAGAGATGAGAGGTGCTGGGCTTAAATCTGGCCTTAGACACTTCCTAGCTGGGTGACCCTGGGCATGTCACTTAACCTCCAGTTGCCTGGCCCTTGACACTCTTCCGCCTTGGAACCAGTGCACTGTATGGATTCTAAGACTGTAGATAAGGGTTTAATTAAAAAAGGGGAGCAGTAGAAAAGGCAAGATGACCCAAAGTCCAGTGCTGTCTTCATTTAAAGCAAAAATGGTCCTTTTGTAATACAATAGGGCAGTTACCATGCTATGAAGTGTGAGTGCCAGGGCTCAAATTCATGACTGCTGAGTCCAAACCAACAGTTTTTCTCTTACACCCTTTTGCTCTTCTTCCTCCTCTTCCTCCTAATATATGCACTACCTCCTTCATGGGGTTGTTATGCCAGGATAATACCTTGTAATCTGTAAGGCTTGATAGAAACGTGAAAAAATAATCATCTTCATCCTTAATATCACTGTAGTTGCTTGTAGTGATAATGCAATTCAATATTCATTTATTACTGCCTACTTGTTCCTGGCTTACAATTTAATAAAACTACTGGTTCAGGCCAAAATGAATGTTCTGGTATGGTGCTAGGTGACACGAGGGCTACGGAGAAGCAGAAGGACATCCTTGGCTCTTGGGAGCCTACTGAGTTGGAAAGAGCTGCTTACTATAGAACTTTGGGGCTGGCTGGAAACACAGTCAAGGAGGACTCAGATATAGGGTGATAGTCCTTCTGGCCACCTCATCTACCCAATGACACTCAGTACTCCAAAGTAGGCATAAACCAACTTTTAGGTTTAAAAGACATCAAAGGAAATAGATGTCTAAAGTGTTGGGGCATATGGTGGCTCAGTGTATAGAAA
This sequence comes from Gracilinanus agilis, assembly GCF_016433145.1. Classification (NCBI taxonomy): domain Eukaryota; kingdom Metazoa; phylum Chordata; class Mammalia; order Didelphimorphia; family Didelphidae; genus Gracilinanus; species Gracilinanus agilis. The sequence continues at coordinate 276,708,065 of NC_058131.1, forward strand.
GCCAAGCCTGGGGATAGGAGGTCCTGGGTTCAAATCTGGCCTTAGATACTTATCTATATGACTGGGCAAGTCACCTAACCCCAGTTGCCTACCCTTTATCACTTCTCGATTTTTAAAAAAGTGTTAATGCTTTGTCCTATAGGAGAGGGTAGCCACTCTTTAGCCAATTAATAATACTTAAGTTTACTTATTTACTACATGTAAAACAAATGTTGGGGGGGGGGGGTTTGTAAGCTTGGTTAACCGCTTTCCCCTGGATCTTCAGTTGATAGTATTCAGAATTCTTAAATACTGCTTTTCCAGCAATTTATCTCTAAGCTGCAGTCTGTAGACATTTGAGGACTGTTGACTGCTTTGGCAGAACTACAAACTTTGCAGGCCTCCAGTTTCACCTGTTCATACTTTTTGCTGCAAAAGAAAAAAACAAAAATACCTCACCCAAATGAAAAAGAACTTTTAACATTTGTAATTTGGTTGTTTGGGTTGAGGAAACCAGTGAGGAAAGTCACAAGGAAATTTTATTTTATTTTTTCAATTTCAGTTTTATTTTGAATTAAACAAATAACTAACAAACACAAACGTTTCCATACATAAAGGACAGAAAAGAGGATTGCCTATGAAAACATGAACTCTCCCACATCCAGCTTCTTTCTTTTTCTAAAATATAGAACAAAGGTCATTAGTTTCAAAACCCCTTGAAACTTCTGCTCTATTCCATGCCTTATTTTGAGATATTTCATTGATACCCTTTTTTCCCCCTTTCCCTTTTTCCATTTTTGCATCACTCCTCCTTTCAATGCTCCCTCCTCCAAAAAATAGGGAGGAAACTTTTCCTTCACAAGGAAGTTATTAATGTGCTATATGCATGGTCACATGATAAACCTGCATAGTAAAAATGACCAGCTTAGAAGCATCTCAAGGATTCTAGAAGACTCCAGCTCGTCCACAGACCATCCTTTGAGAATCATTGCAGAATACCTCTTGCCTGAGTTCCTAGCCTGAGATTAGGGAACCACTCAGTTGTTCATTGCTGTCATTGTTCAAGGCTTCCCATGATCTGATCCCTCTCAAACTTTGAACATTGGGCAGAACCAAGATGGCGGCTTAGTAGCAGTGAAAGCTGGAACTGCTCTGACAATCTTTTTAAAAAGTGCCTCAAAATGATAGGAATCAAAAATCAAACTGTGAACCTTTCTTTCTGCTACTCCCTTCTATAATCCCTCCACTCCAGACAGTCCAGTTGGGCCATCATACTGTACTCATCCTACATGTATATGGCTCTCTTTGGACTATTGCCCATTCCATTTCACTTTCCTCATTCCTCCCCATCTATTGGACCCTCAATTCAAGTCCTGTCTCCTCCCTGAAGCTTTCCCCAATTGGGCCATTGTTTGGTGATGGCTTGCTTTGGAAGTGTCTGCATCACTCATTTGATATTATCTCGTATTATTAATTCTTTTATAACAAAAATAATATGAGAAATAGTTTTATAACAAAAATAATAAGAGTTGACAACTCTTATAGTGCTGGGCTTCACAAGCACTGTCTCACTTGAGAATCACAATCCTGTCAGGTAGATATTGCAAGTGTTATTATCCCCATTTTACAGTTGTGGAAACTGAGGCTTGGAGTAGGGAAGTAGCTTTTCAAGGATGAGGTACCTAATAGCTATTGGAAGTGAGATTCCAACATAGTTCTCTCTGGTCCCCAAGTCCAGGATCTGTAGTTATCATAGATTTAGAGCTAGAGGGAACATTAGAGGTCATTTAGTCCAACTTACCTCATTTTTACAGATGAGGAAACTGAGGCCCAGAGAGGTTAATGACTTGCTCAAGGTCACAGGTAAGTGGCAGAGGCAGGAACCCCAGTCCTCCGATACTCCACTCTTCTGTAACACACTATTGATGTCTCTTTCCCCTAACTAAACTAAAAACTCTTTGATGGCAGAAACTGCTTCTTTATGCCCCCAACACAGTATTCTGCATATGGGAGGGGATCGTTCATTCATTCAACGGATATTTAATAAGCATTTATTTATGCATCAGGACCCTGGGCTAAGTGGTGTTGGGGGATAATAATGACAATAACTTTACATACAGTATAGCTTTTTGGTCCTTATTAACAACCCATCTGGACCCTGCTCTTATATAATTCATCTAAGAGCTGGTGAGAGAGAAGAAGCTTGGTGAGCCTTCCTAGCTGTTCAGACATAGGCTCCAATTTCTAGGGGAGTTCCAGAGATTCCATTGGGGCTTTTCGAGAGACAGAGAGAATGAGAGAGACAGAGACAGGAAGAGAGGGAGAGGGAGATGAGAGGGGGGAGAGAGAGAAGAAGAGAGAGAGTGATCTGATCATGTTTGAACTCATTGGGGTGGGGGGAAGGTGGATCAATGGAAAGAGGGTTGTGTTTGGAGTCAGGAGACCCATGTTCCAATCTCAGCTCTGCCCTTAGAACCTCTGTGACCTTGCGTAAATGTCTTAATGAATGAAAAAGCACTTCTCGAGTACTGACTGTGTATCAGACACCCTGCTAACTGACCTCTGGGGATACAAATAGAAAAGCAGGACAGTCCCTGCTCTCCAGGAGCTCGTGCTATCATAAGAGAGAGGGTGCAGTTGCAAGGCCGATGCAAAGACCCAAAGGACCTGAAGATGCAGTGACTGGGCAGCAACTGCCCACTCGCTCATCCGAGTGCTTTAAGTAGGCACATCTACCTCGCACACCAGAGAGGGGCCTTGGGAGCAGTCAGGCCAGCAGCAGTGGGAGGAGAGAGGAAGCAGGAATTTTCACAGGTGTAAAATAAGGGGTTTGGATTAGGTCCCGTCCCAGATCCTTTCCAGCTGTGATCCCATGGCCTTTGTCCTACTGGTAACATTGGTTGTCGCCAGTGTTCACGAGTCCTTCCTTTCTTTTCTTACTTGTTTCAGAAAAAGGGAGTGAAGAGAAAAGCAGATACGACCACGCCGACAACCTCAGCAATCACCGCCAGCCGGAGCGAGTCGCCCACCCCGCTGTCAGACCCGAAACAGGCCAAGGTGGTCGCCCGACGAGAGAGTGGAGGCCGACCCATTAAACCACCAAAGAAAGATCTCGAAGATGGGGAAGTCCCCCAGCACGCGGGGAAGAAGGGCAAACTCTCAGAGCACCTCAAGTACTGTGACAGCATCCTCAAAGAGATGCTTTCTAAGAAACATGCTGCCTATGCCTGGCCGTTTTACAAGCCTGTGGATGCAGAGGCTTTGGAACTCCATGATTATCACGATATTATCAAACACCCCATGGATCTCAGTACTGTTAAAGTATGTGCCACGTCTAACGTGTGTCTAGCCCAGTGGAGCTCTCTGACCTTTTAGGCAGCTCCATGGGGTGGGTCAATTTTAGGAAAGGGCATCTCGAACCTCCCAGAGATCTCTGCAGAAAGGATTGCTTTAGGCTTCCTTGGGCTGGAAGGGACCACCGACAGCCCATTCCCTGCACCCAAACCATACCGGGCAGTTGGTTGGTGATCTCGTTTCCCCACAACCCTGTTCTTTGACACTGTCGAACCCCATGTCCTTCCTGAGACCTCAGCTGAATTAGCTGCTTTGACAGCTTCTTGCTCTGACCGTCGGCTGTTGTTATACTTCATGCCGGCAGGAAAGAACATGGCCTAAGAATTATAATGCAAGACCGAGGGTTCGAGGATGCAGGGTGCCAGTGTCACTGGTTGGCCGTATGACGCTGGGCACTATGTCTCAGTTTCCCCCTCTGCTAACACAGGGATAAATGAGAACAAAAAGTCCTTTGACATCCTGAGCCCACAAGTGCTAAGTTAATGTGAATTGTAATTAGCAACACGCTTTAGCCATACGTAGTTGCCACCTTCTGCATAACTTAGTGACTTATCTCCTCCTGTCAGAGGGCCAGCCGTCTGCAGGCTTCTGGGTGGGGTCCTTTTCAGAAAGGGTAAGGAACTCACCTGCTGTATTTAACCTCACACATCTTCCAATCTTCTGACCTGCCTTTCTGGTCACTGTTGGTGTCCGGAACAAGCCAGTGGTGGTCAGGCTGGGGCAGGGTGGGGAGATCGGACAGGGTGGTGGTGGAATCCACCTTCTATTTTTTGCCAAATGAAACAAACTTCCTTTTGGTCCCCATTGTGTTCTCCCCTCCCCCCCCCCCCCCCCTGAAGGCAGGAGCTATAATTCTTTAGCCATTGAGTAGAGTTGGCAAAGCAGAGAGCAGGAATTTATATTTTTTGAAATAAAGAAGTAAGAGTTAAGAAAAAACTGGATGAAAACAGAGGCTCAAACTTGGATTTTGAATTTCTTTACTGTTAGTTGGTCTTCATGGAGTTCGAGCTGTCTTTGACCTTACTTTTTGACATAAATGGTGATTTTTTTTTCCCTCCTGAGTTTTGGCTGCTGAACTTTTGAGAACTTTTGTTCCCTGCGGCATTTCAGTTCAGCAGACATCTTTCTAAGCTGTAGCTTAAATCCAGCTCTGTTTTTGTTGCTAACATTCTGAAGAATGCCATTGGCAGTCGGGGCACTGAATGGCCCATCTCATGTGACCTTTTGTGAGCAGCTCTGGAGTGGCTGCCTGAGCTCTGCCCTTTACAGAGGGGGAGTCATTGTCTTCCCTTTGCTGACCATGGGCCTAAATCTTTAATTGTAGGCCCCTGTGGGTCAGACGCATTTGACAGTCACTACAGTATGAACAGTGTTTTTATCTTCTTAATGTTGCCTCTCAGCCATCATTCAATGTGTCTCAGCCCGTACCTTACTTTTGTAAGTTCTGACCATGACTTCTCTAATTACAGAAAAGCCATATTTAATGGTTTAATACGCCATTTGGGGGGGTGGGGGATGGAATAAATACCTGCTGTCTAGGTTGTTTGGGAATGAGCTTTGACTCTAATAGGGGGATGGTTTCACTCGTGGCATATCCGATTCCACGTTATACTGAACTATACTATTCAATGGAGGTCTACCATTTTTAGGTTTTTTTGTAAGGTGGATCTTGGTTCCAAAATATGTTTGCAACTATATGATTCTGTTCATTGTCTTTCAGGCCTTGGTTTTACTTTTATGTAGATGAAACACCAGATTCCTCCCACCCTTTTAACTGAGAATGGCCAGCTCAAGTTTCAATTAATATTTGAATTTGAATATTCCCAAATCTCTTCTCTGCTAATGACTTCAATTTTCTGGGCCCTAATTTTTTTCTGTCTGTATGATGAGGACGTCTCCTGTCTTCTGCATACATCGCAGGGATATGCAAAGGGTGAAGGAAATGATCGGTGAATCAGAGGGATTTAGAGAGTTTGTATAGTCTTAACCCCTTCATTTGACAAATGATGAGACCAAGGCCCAAGTTTGGAATGTTGCCTGGCCCCAGTTCATAAGCTGGTTAATGGGAGAGCAAGGATTAGAACCCAAACTTCCCACTGACTCAGTTTTCAGCACGAGTTTCAGTTTCGAGACCATCACAAGAGACAGCATGTCTTCGAAGTAGAAACAAAATTAAAAAATAAAAGTTTGTTAGAAACATAAAAAAAGTCAACTTTAATTAGTGCCTGCTACTGTGCAGATTCCATGTATTTTTGGGCATCAATTGGATGAAATAATTTCCACCAAAACATAAATGCAGGCATGATAGATGCTTGAAGTCGCATTTGATGCATTCCCCAAGTTAGGTGTGCTTGAGACTTTCTGCCCTCACTACCAAAGACGGCTCATACTGCTTTTTACTCTTGTCTTTGCTACCAGAGCCTTTTAAAAACAGTGGTAACCAAACCACTCTGCCATAGAGTAGTTGCCCTCAAAATCCCGTGTTAACCTGGCAGAGTATTATGGGTTTTCACACTGATAATAAAAGACTTTCTTGTGGTTTTTTCAGGCTTCTGCTTTTAAGAGGTAAGGTCGTCATAGGAAAGTGAGATGGAATGAGCTTGAAGGATCAATTATTAGACATATGCAACACTCTCAACTCTGGGGATAAAAGTGACTCACTGATATACCTTTGCTTATATTCCAACTGTGGAAGTGGGAAAGGGGCTCTAGACTTTGAATCGGAGGTCCTGAGCTAGAATCGCAGATCTGCCACTTTACCAGCTGTTAAATGATTTTAGGTACATCCTTTACTGCAGAATGAGGAAGTTGGACTAGATGACTAGATGTTAGATTCCTTTCAGCGATTAAGCTATGATCCTGTGTTCTCTCAATTTCAAATCTGTTGACTTAATGCCTGATACAGGAAGGGATGTTACAGAGGGGTTAGCATCCGTCCTACCTTGTCCTGAATGCATGTATATAGATAGTCCTTTCATTTCTGTGACCCTTGAGGTCAGCGCTTAGGTTTTTGGAGGAGCTGAGGTGGTTTAATTTCACAGGTCCATTTTGCATTATTCAGAGGCCAAAAAAGATTGACATGTCATCTAATCTTAATAATTTTCATCACTTAGCACATGCATTTAATGTTCAAGCTTTTTGTTCCTAAGCCACAGAAATGTGGAGGAATGTCAGGTTGTGACAAGAATCTATGAATTCAGGGATGCTGTGAACATTCTTTAACCATGTGCTATTAGAAGTATCATACTTACCTTTGTTTTGGCCATCCTTAGAAGCCCAAGTTGGTAGTCACACTTGGATACTAGAAAAATCACTGAATTAGCCTTAGGAAGTGGTTGATCTTTCTTCCTCTTCCCCACCAATAACCTCCTCTACACTCTTGGAATATGAATTTTCCTGGGTGTTTGTAGCTGCACTGACTTTGAATTATCTTTGGGGTAATAAGGGGCTATTGAGTTTAGGCCAAAGCAAAAAAACGTACTGTAACTTCATCTAGGGATTTGATTTGCCCTGGAAGCAAGGATAAGAAAATATTGGAAAATAAATTCACTTCTCCATTTTAATTAGTTTTTCAAGCTTTAGATCCTTAGCTGTGATGTAAGATAATGGATTGGCACACATTCTCTGCCACCCCTTTCCTTTCTCGCCTCCAGCCAATGAAACCAAATAAAATAATGCCTAAGCCATATTTATTAACTATGGCCTCGAAACCCCGAAGGTTCAAAGGAGAAAATCTTTCCTGTTTAGAGATTTGATGATTTAAAAAAATATTTGGGATAATCTCAGTTTCCAAACAAATTTATGAGCTAAGAGGAAAGAACTCAATATGGGACTATTGTCTGGGTTTGAGTTTAAGCTCCGAAGGGCTTTTTTTCTGGAATGTGCAGTTCATGAAAGCTTTATAGTCAAGTGCTGCTCTGAGATTTTAGCAAGCATTTTATCTTGGGGGACTATATTTTCAGATGGTACCTGGAACTGTAACTGGGTTTTCATAACCAGACTATGGCACAAGTCCAGAAGTTTTGCCCATATTAAAGCAATATGTAAATGTGCCTCTCAACACATAATCCAATTATATCTGTTTCACTTGTCTTTTAAATCATATAATCCTAGATTTGGAAGGGATCTTAAAGATCATTTTGCAAATTCTCTCCCTAGCCCAGGAGCCTACTCATCAACATGCATGATGAGAGCCATCTAGACTCTTCTTAAATATTTCTAGTGACTGTGAGCATGAAGGCTCCTAAGGCAGCCCGATCCATTGTTGGACAAGTTCTCCCTTTATTGATCCAGAATATTCCTACCTGTAACTTATAGCAGGTTCTAGTTCTGCCCTTGGATGCCACAGAAAATAATTGTAATCCTTTTCCCACATGATAGCTCTTTAATCATTTAAAGATAGCAATCATATTCGGCATAAGTCTGTCTAGCTCTCTACAAGTTTTGTGGAGCATGAACTTTTTGCCCTATAGCCTACTCTGGAATATTTTATATTCATTCTGCTTTGTGGATTATTGACAGCGTGTTTGTTTTTTAAACCCTTACCCAAGGAATTAGACTTGATATATTTTTTAAAATCTTAATTAATTTAGAACATTTTTCCATGGCTATAGGATTCATGTTCTATCTCTCCCTTCCTCCCACCCCCTCCCATAGCTGACACACAATTCCACTGGGTTTTACATGTGTCATTGATCAAGACCTATTTCCATATTATTGATATTGTACTAGGGTGCTCATTTTGAGCCAATATCCCTAATTATATCCCCATCCACCCATGTGATCAGGCAGTTGTTTTTCTTCTGTGTTTCTACTCCCACAGTTCTTCCTCTGAATGTGGATAGTGTTCTTTCTCATAAGTCCCTCATAGTTGTCCTGGATCATTGCATTTTTGCTAGTAGGGGAGTTCATTACATTCGATTTTACCACAGTGTATCCGTCTCTGTGTACAATGTTCTCCTGGTTCTGCTCCTTTCACTCTGCATCAATTCCTGGAGGTCATTCCAGTTCACATGGAATTCCTCCAGTTTATTATAGAATTAAGCATTGGTTCCAAAACGGAAGAAGAGTAAGAGCTAAGCAATTTGGGTTACGTGACTTACTCAGAGCTAAGCCACTAGAAGGTTCTAAAGTCAGATTTGCACCCAAGACCTCCTTTCTCCAGACTTGCTCTCTAACCACTGAACTACCTCACTGTCCTGACCACATGTTTTAAATCCCAAACCAGTTTCTCTCCTTACTGTTGTATTAGCACTCCTCTGCCCCATCATTGGGTGCTCTAAGAGTGTAGATTCATCTTAATAGTCATCAAAATGAAATTTAAAGTATTTTTGCTAATGATTATTTCAACAAAATAAGCATGATTTTTGGGAAGGAGAGAAGATAATCTATATCAACTGCCATGCCACCATTAATACAGTGAGTTAAGAATTGATGACTACTCACAGGCTGTTTTTAAGTCTTCAAAGATCTGTCTTTAACCAATCAGAAAGTTCATTTTTTCTATTAGTACTATAAAAATCAGTGTCATCTGGTTTCTGTGTCTGTTCCTAATGGTGTCCCTCATTTTATTGACTAAGTGGACTCTCCAAAAGTTGACAGTAACATATGAATGTCCAAAAAATAAATGTTTTTATTTTGACTTCATAACAGCCAGTGGTTTGTTTCAGCCAGCAAAATCACAGTATCTAGAGCTGAAAACTTTTAGTGAAGAAGAGATTCAGGTAAAGGTCACACTTGTGGCATGCTAAGACTACTTTTGCAGCTCTTTGCAATAATTGACCCTAGCCATTCCCTTCACCTCTTTCCTAAATCTGGAATTCCCAACCCTGCTCTTAACCTCCCAGAACTCAGATCCTTACTTCCTCTTTTTTTTTTTTAGGGGGTGAAATGGGGAGTAGTGTATTTATAATACATAATAGAGTGGTGCTACAACATTCTACTTTTGTCAGTAGGTGCTGCCACGATATAATGAAATTTTCTTAAGTCTTGAGGATTCCAATTCTGTTAAATGATTTAGTGCCTGACTTTATTAATTCTGTAAGTTTGTAATTCTGCAAAACTAAAGCAAATTCATCACATTATGTCAAATGAAAAAAATGATTTTTGTGATATTATAAGTTCTTCTGTAAAAGTTTAGAGAAAAATGCTTTTAATGAGTTCTCCCCCAAGATCACAATATGCCATTTCAGTATAGCATTTCTGGATATTTCATCTTGTAAGACTATAGTTTTAGGAAAGTGAACTTTTTTAAAGTTTTTTTTTTGCTGTTTTACCTAGAATTAAATCTGTATTTATTTTAAAACAATCTAGAGAGGATAGCCTAGCAGTCCTCATTTTGAAATGCTGAAATACATTGTCTGGGAGCTAGAAGTTTAGGTTTAAAATCAAATTCTCCTTTTATTTCTTTGGGAAGCCATTTAATGGATTGATCAGTGGCCTAGAGAATTAGGAGATGTGGGGTTTAACCTTGGTTCTATTCTTGGTCAACTATTTTGTTTTATTGACTTTGAACAAGCTCTTTAACCTCCTTGAGCCTCAGTTTCCCTATTTCTAAACAGAAGATAATATTTAGTCTTTCCTTATGCCTCTAGAATGTGATAAATTTGAACTGTTAGATACATAACTTTTTAAATTTATGTTATACATCTTGGATATGTTATATTTGGACACAGATATGTAGCTATAGCCATACAGCTATATAGACTCACATTTAATATTGCAGTCTCAGAGTGCCTCAGAAGAGAGATTGTAAAATCAAGACACAATCAATTAGTTGCACACATTTATCCTGTTTTGATTGTGTGTTTGCAGAAGAAAATGGACAGCCGAGAGTACCAGGATGCACAAGGCTTCGCAGCCGACATACGGTTAATGTTCTCGAATTGCTACAAGTACAATCCTCCGGACCATGAGGTGGTGGCCATGGCCAGGAAACTTCAGGTAAAACCATCAGTAAAGACATTTGTTTCCCAGAAGAACTGAACAAAAGCATCCCTCTCCCCAACGTCCTCTACCTCCAGGAAATGTTTTCAGTATGATTTAAGGGGTAAGAATAGCAGTTTGTTCATTTTGAAATGACTCTCTGCAGAAGTCCCAAAGCTAGTGCCCAAGTTGGGGGATGAGGGCTGGTAGTGATAGATGTTCATATTACAAATAATAGGTTTTTCTAATTTATTCATATTTCCTCTGGTCATTTTCTCCCCTGATATCCCCCAGGGATCTTTGTGCTATCCTAAAGGCATAGCCTAAAAATACTTCTTCCACCTGGTAGGGGGAAAGATGAAATTGGAATATGATTAAAATATCTGAAGTCATGAAGGATATGGAGAGAGGGGATAAACATACACTTTACTTGTTCATTGAGCCCTACATCATGGAATCCTATTAAAACTAAAAGGACAGGGAGCAGCTGGGTGGCTCAGTAGATAGAGCTCCTGGCCTGGAAATGGGAGGTCCTGGGGTCAAATCTAGCCTCAAACACTTCCTAGCTGGGTGACCCTGAGCATGTCACTTAACCCCCATTGCCTAGCCCTTATTGCTCTTCTGCCTCAGAACCAACAGACAGTATTGATTCTAAAAGGTAAGGGTTTTAGGAAGAGAAGAAAGTAAAAGGACAAGGCTATAGCACAAGCAAAAGTGTGTCCTCTTTGGTACATCAAGATGAGAACCTGTGTACCTTTTTACTTAGAGACAAATGTAAACTAGTTTGGAAGGGTTTTAATTGCTTTCATGGATGACCCACTTTTATACATCATTTTTGCAGATTATTAAGGGCAGATGGATTGTAAGCTCATTGAGGCTGCTGGGGTGCTTCCTAATTTCATAGGGCCCTCTTCATAATAGGGACTGAATATTTGAATATTGAATATATTGAAGCCGTGAGAAAATGGTTTTAGCCCCTCTGAACTCTTGGCCTCTCTAGAACCTCTCCTTGGTGCACTTCTCAGAGACAGGATCCTAAGCTTGAAAGGGACCTTGGTTCTGCCACAGAGAACACCTGCTGATTTTAAGAGACATCAAGATATCTAGCTAGCCATGGGGAGACTATCAGGTTAAGTTAGTTTGCTAGAGATATGGTTCAGAGAAAGCTGAAAAGGCTGACAAGAACAACTCCAAAGTGGGGTCATGGTAGGGACTTCAGGACCTCTTGAAACAATCCCTTTGCTATTCCTGTAGGATGTGTTTGAGATGAGATTTGCAAAAATGCCTGATGAACCTGTGGAGGCACCCCCTCCAGCACCTCCAGCTGCACCTGTCGTCAGTAAAAGCACAGAGAGCAGCCATAGCAGTGAGGAGAGTTCCTCCGACTCGGACAGCTCAGACTCGGAAGAAGAGCGAGCGACCAGACTGGCAGAACTCCAGGAACAGGTGGGATGCGTGTTACTTCTTAATAGTCTCAGTGAGGGGGCTGAGAGGGAGAAGGGTGTGTGCGTTTGTGTGTCAGGAGGTGTTCAACCTACAATTGGAAATAATGTGGTTTTTTAAACCATAGTATACTCATTTGGCAGTTTGATAGAATAGAATATAAGTCCTTTGAGAGAAGGCATACTTTATTGTTTTTGGAATTCTGTCCCCAGCAGCATACCCCTAACAAATTCTCGTGGATTACCATTTTGTAAAATGGCTGGACACCTTCCTTATTGGGTATAGAACCTCTTAGGGAAACAGAAAAGCATCCCCTTAAGGTGATCCTGATCACAGAATTTATTATACAGAACTTACATGGACATACTAACTCATGTGGGAAGAGTATAAAAAAATGTGCAAATCTTAGAGTCTATCTCACTGCCACCCACTGGTCCCTGATCTTTATCTCTCTCAGGGAAATGTCTGGAGGAGAAATATTTTCAGAGATTGTTTAGAGATATGTAGCTGCCATATCTTATCTGGTTGAAAACATGGTGTTGTAGTAAATAGAATGGAATTGGAATTAGGAAGGCTTGGGTTCAGATTCCAACTCCAACAGTTCACATTCCAACTCCAACATTTACTAGCTAAGTGACTATAAGCAATTTCATCTCCCTGAGTTCTGACTTTTCTTCAGCTAAAAGACAATACTAATAATGCCTATAGGATCTACTTCACAAGAATTGGGAGGCTTATATGAGACAGAGTATATGAAATGCTTCACAAACATTAAAGTGCCATGCAATGTCAGTTGTTGTTTTTATATTACTTTTTATTATAAAACAATTGACCAAAAAATGACTAAATACTAAACAACTTACTGGCCTTAGTCAGCCACCAACAGTTTTTCCACTGGTGGTTGATAACATTAGTTAAGAAGGACCGATGGTCCAGTCAACTCTGCCAAGGATCCGCATTAATTTGCCAATTTTAATTCAATTAAATAAGCATTTATTAATCATAATTTATTAATTTGCAAGGCATGATTGCTTGTTGCTGGATCCTGGACATACAAAGATATAAATGAAATAGTCTCTGTCCTCATGGAACTCATATAACACAGGGATAAGTAAATAAAAAGTGGTTTTGGCGGAGGGAATACAGAGTGCTAATGACTTGGAAGGAGGGATCGAGAGAGGCCTTGTATAGGAGGTAGAATTTTGGATTCCAAAAGATGGAAGTGAGGAGGGTGAGTATTCTGGGTAGGGGGGAGTACCTCGTGTTGTTTCTCTATCCCCACGAATTGAACCCACGAAACTGGTATATTCTCCACCATTAGTCCAGCCTAGAAAACTTCTCATTCTTGATCAGGAGCTATTCTGAAGGTGCAAATCAATAACCACAAGTTACTCCTTTGAGATATGTTTGGAGGGGGGAATCCTAGTAATTGTTATCAGTAACAGACATAACATGGGTCACCATAGAGGATGGGTCTAAAGAGTACTTAATCTGCAGCCACAGAGGCACGTTTGCCACCCTCCTACAAACAATATTCAGAAGGGCCACCGGAAGCTGACTCAAGGCCTTGGTTATATTTATTTAGTTACATTTTTGATCAGGGATGGATGATTTTTCAGTTCTTTCTTTATAAGCTAGCAGTTGGCCTTTCCTTACTGAGCTTTTCCTCATCAGTTTTTGTAAATCATTCTGTGCTATGTCAATGTGAGCCATTAGTTTGATTATCTTGAGCAATTATTGTATACCTTTGTCTCCTATGAAATATGGACTATTTTAAAAAGTTGTAAAGAAAGATCATTGCTTTTCGGTTTTGACCAGAAGGAATACAGGTCATGCCTCAAGGCAGACCCTTCAGGATTTGTTTCCTAAAACTAGCAGTTGAGTCTCCTTCCCTTTTAGTTTTAAGGGATGGTTTAAATGCATCTTTTTTCTTTTTTCTTTAAAGATATTTTATATTTCCAATAACAATCTTCCATATACATTTTATGAAATTATAAGATCCATATTGTCTCTCCCCCCAGCCCCCAGATGGTAAATAATTTGATCTGGATTATGCATGTATTTTTGTGCAAAACATACTTCCATATTGGTCATTGTTGTAAGAGAATACTCATATAAAATCAAAATCCAAACCAAAAATAAATACTAATGCGAAAGATAGTATACTTCAATCTGCATTCTGACTCCAAACATTCTTTTTCTGGAGGTGGATAGCATTCTTTGTCATAAGTCCTTCAGAATGGTCCTGGATCATTGTATTGCTGAGAGTAGCTAAGCCTATCACAGCTGATCATCAGACAATATTGCTGTTACTTTGTACAGAGTTCTCCCAGTTCTGCTTATTTTACTCTGTATCAGTTTATGTAGGTCTTTCCAGCTTTTCTTGAAATCATCCTGCCTATCGTTTCTTACAGCACAATAGTATTCCATAAATGCATATCTTTAAAGAAATTATTATTTATTTTTTAGTTACATGTAGGAACAATTTTTGATAATTGTTTTCTGACATGATAGGTTTCAGATTTTCTTTCTCCTCCCCCTGCCTTAAAGCTGATAAATATACAATATAGATTATACTGGTGTTTTCATGTAATACATATGTCCATGTTGCTTATGTCATGATAGAAAACACATATCACACATACAATAAAAAACTCATGAAGGAAATGAAGTGGAAGATGGCATGCTTTGATCTCCAATCAGATTTCAACAGCTCCTGCTTTGGTTTGTGGATAATATTTAAATGCATATCTGCCTAAGGCAGGAGAACAAAAATAATAAAAGTAACTCATTTGTGTGCCACTTTAAGGATTGTGTGCTATACTGTACTCTTTCTACTATCTGAGTCTGGATGTAGGGGCCTTTGAAAGAGATTTCTATCCTAAAAATTCTCAAAACTTGTAATGGCACGTTCCCCTTTGACTACTCCCTTTTCCCTAGCTAAATTTTTGTTAGTAGTTCCCCTATAAAAGCCTTCTCCTTTCTGCTCTCATTTCTCCTGGGTGTTGTCTTTCAGCTGAAGGCAGTGCATGAGCAGCTAGCCGCTCTGTCCCAGGCACCTGTGAATAAACCAAAGAAAAAAAAAGAGAAAAAAGAGAAAGAGAAGAAAAAGAAGGACAAAGAGAAAGAGAAGGAGAAAGAGAAGCACAAGGTGAAGGCCGAGGAGGAGAAAAAAGCAAAGGTGGCTCAGCCAACCAAACAAACCCAGCAGAAGAAAGCACCAGCTAAAAAAGCCAATAGTACGACGACTGCAAGCAGGTACAGTACGCTGCAGGAAGGTGATCATGCTTGCAAATAGGGGCTAGAGCCTGGGCCCCTGCCATTTGTGTCTGCCCGGGCAGTCTTGAGGGGCTCAGCCTTTGGAGCTTGAAGAAGTTGCTCCCCTTCCTTGTGATTGACTGCTTGTCCATAGACAGCTTTCTTTAGGCATCCAGTTCAGCTGTGCAAGCATTTATTGAGGGTCTACCTGGGAGATAGAGACAAAAAGAAAGAGTTGCTATTTTCAAGCAGATCTTCTCTTGAAGGGTGGGATCTCACTTTTAAACAGATAAGTAAATGCTAGGTAATTAAAAAAAATTTTTTTTTTCATTTAAAACCTTTACCTTCCGTCTTGGAATCAATACTATGTATTGGTTCCAAGACAGAAGAGCAGTAAGGGCTGGGCAGTAGGGATTAAGCGACTCACCAAGGTTTCACACAGCTAGGAAGTGTCTGCAACCAGATTTGAACCCATCTCTAGGCCTGGCTCTCAATCCACTGAGCCCCCTAGCAGGTCCCCCATATTAGGTAATTTGATGAGGAGAGAACATTCACAACTCAAGAAATTAGGAATGGCTTCTCATATAAGTTGACTTTTGAGTTAGACCTTGAAGGAAGCAAAGGATCATGTGAGGCAGAGGTGAAGAGAAGGGAATACATTCCAGGCAAGCCTCTAGGATTCAGGAACACGTTGCAGGTTGAGTTTAATAACCAGCTTGGTCCAGTTTAATTTTTTTTTTAACCCTCACCTTCTATCTTAGAATCAATACCAAGAATCAGTTCCAAGGCAGAAGCATGGTAAGGGCTAGGCATTTGGGATTAAGTGACTTGCCCAGGGTCAGTTTAATTCTCACATAGTGTATGTGAAGGAAGAATAATATTTTTGAGCAGGCAGATGACCAGGTTAGGTCTGTACCTTCAGAAGAGTATTTGGAAGCTCTGTGAAGGGTGGAGAGGCACAGGGAAAGACTGGGAAAAGGGACACATCAAAGTCTAGTTAAGATGATGAGGTCCTGACCTACAGTGGAGAGAAGGGAGCAGGTGTGAGTTTATGAAAGAAGAATCAACAGGAGTTGGCCAATGATTGGATATGAGGAGTGAGGGAGAGAGAAGAGTCAAAGTTAACTCCATGGTTTTGAATCTAGGTGATCAAGAGAATAGTGTAGCTTTGTCAGACATAGGGGAGGTTTAGAGGAAGAGAACATTTAGGGAAGAAGGGAAGATGAATCCCCTTTTGGATATGTTGACTTTGAAGTGCCCTTGGGCTGGGTTAAAATGACTCGTAGGCAATTTAAGATGCAGGCCTGAAACTGAGACATGAGATTATAGCTGGATATATAGATATGGAAGTTATTTAAATAGAAATGATAAATGAACATAAGGGCAGAGATGAGGTCACCAAAGAAGAGAGCACAGGGAAAGAATAGAAGGTCTGTGTTTGGAGGAAAGACATGTTCATGGGGCAGGAGAAGAATGAAGATCCATCAAAGACAACTGGGAAATGGGCAAGAGAAAGATTCAAGAGAAATCTGTGTCAAGGAAGCCAAGGGAGGAGAGAAAATCCAGGAGGAGAAGGGTTAGTATCAGAAGCTTGGAAAACAGTGAATAAGCCCATCAGGTCATTGGTAACCTTTGATGTAACAGTTTCAGTTGAGTGGTAGGGTCATAAGCCAGATTGCAAGGGGTAGAGAAGTTAATGGGTAGTAAGGAAGTAGAGGCAGCACTTGAAGATGACTTTCTGAAAATTAATAATGAAAATGGGGAGAGAGATAGAATGATGGGCAATAACAGGGTCACATGAAGACTTTTTTATTAATATGAGGGTGACATGAATACATTTATAAGCAGCAGAGGGATTGAGTAGATGAGACAGAGGGATAAGTTCAAGGGTACAGGTAGAGGAAATTGGCCATGGCAAAGAAAAAGCTTAATTTATTCTCTGAGCTGAAGCAAAGGAGGAGAGAGGATAGGTGATGCAGTTAGTTTTTGAGGTATAGAGTAGATGAGGCAATGGAGCTCATGCTCCTGGCCTTGATTTTTCTCAGTGAGATGGCAGTGACTTGAGTAAAGAAAAGAGATTGCCAAACATTCATTTGGGGAAATATGACAGGAAATAAGTCAAAAGAGAATGGGTTATTATGTAGTAGTGAGAGCCCACTTGAGATGAAATAACATGAATTTATATTGGACCCAGTTGGCATGGTTGCATACTTCCCTCAAGCAACATTCAGCACCTCAAAAAGAGTTGAAGAGAAAGTAGGTGTGAGGGTGACTCTCCAAGTTGAAGGTTATCAAAGTTTGGATAATGGTGGTATAAGGTATAAAGGTCAGAGGTTTGAAGGATAGAGAATAGTATACAGCTGAACGGGTTAACCGGTCAAGACAGTGAAGGGAAGAAAAAGATCTGAAGTGGGACGAGGGACTGGAATAACAGAGATGGCCTGAGAGACAGCAGATTGAGGTGAGGAGAGTGAGCATCACGCAAGTGGCAGAGCCATTATTGAAAGTGGGAGCTTGCTTGTTTCCAAATCCAGTGCTTTTTCCATTGTTCAATAGATGCCTTCTTGTAACCTATTTATTGGCACAACTCTGATGATGAGGAAATGATAGAGAAATTTCAGGGAAATGTGTTTTTTATTTGTTGGTAGTCTTTTTCTTTTGATTCAGGCAGCATTTACAGCATGGCACATTTTTACCCAACTGACTGGGTCTTGTAAATCTCTATGTAGAGAGGCAGCATGGAGTGATGGATAAAAAGCTATGCTTGAAGCCAGGAAGACTTGGGTGCAAGGCCCTCTCCTTTGGCATATACTGGTCATATACCTTAACCTTTAAGCACTCTTAAGCTGTTCTCTTAAGACTATAAACTACAGAGAAGGCACCAGCTAGGAAACTAGAGGGAGCTTCTTCACTTGGGAATTTTCCTATCTTAGAGAAATCACACATCCAGCCCTCCCCCCCCCCCCCATGAAATAATTACAAATGCAGATGCCTTCCTGTCTATGTGTGTATGTGTGGGTACATACATGTATATATGTAACACATGCAATGTGTGTGTGTGTGTGTGTGTGTGTGTGTGTGTGTGTGTGTGTGTGTAAAATGCGTGTATCCCTATGTAGGGAAATCCATTCTCTTTCTGGCCATCTGGCCAGAATATAATGATCCTTGCCATTCTTCCAGCCCAAACTCTCAGGTTTCTTGGTTTGTTCTTCCTACAGTGCTGGGATCTCCCTCTAGGCAGCACAGAGATCTCTGCCACCTAGTACAGGAGCTTATAGACAGTGGGGTTTAACAGAAAGGGTATTAGATTTCAGAGGACGGCTACTTAATTGAACAGGTGACTTGTCCTCTCTCCTCTCTGAGCCTCATCTATAAAATGAAGGGATTGGCTCCCAGGATCTCCTAAATTCTCTCAGCTTAAATCATTCGCTTCTTTGATCATGCTTGTTTGTCAACAGGCAGAGTCAACAATTCAGTGATGTGGGCTGGCAGGGGAGCTGGGAGTGGGACAATGTGAGTAAAAGGTAGAGAGCTTCCTTCATTTTCTAATATCTCATGTGACTGGGACCTTATAATTATACTACGGAAAAGTTTGATTTTTAATGCTAAGTAGGCTGCAATGAAAGCAAATCCTTATTTCCTCTGGGAAGTCTTTTCAGGGCAGAAGTTCTGATGCCTCCTGTGACATTTTAGTAGAAGTGTTATGCACATTTCTCTCAAACAGTCCATGGTCTCACAAGGGATCAGCATCTGCGAAGAGACCAAATTGGGTAGCTACCAGATGTGTTGCAGAACAAAGAGAGACAGATTTAGGGTTAGAAGTGACCTTCGAGATCTAGTCTGACTCCCTGAATTAGAGAACTAAAACCCAGAGAGGGAAAATCATTCCAGTAGTGTGCCTGCTATGTACTAAATAAGCACCATAAGCTAAGTTAGAAAGACAATACAATAACAACAAATCGATCCCCCAGGAACTCACAGTCTAATGTAGGAGACAAACTGCAAACACCTATGTACAAACAAGGTCTAGGGAGGCTAAACTGGAGACAATCAACGAGGAGAAGGCACTGGCACCAAGGAGGATTGGGAAAAGCTTCTTAAAAATTAGTATTTTACCTGGCATTTGAAGAAATCCAGGGAAGCCATGAAGTGGATTTGAGAGGAAAGTAACTTGACTGAAGCCACATGGGTTTAGAAAAAATAGCACAGCAAAGATCCTAACTAATTCTAACTAAAGTCAAGAATTTTTATTCCAAAGCCAGTGTTTTCCATTGCACCACACTGCCAGATATTAGTAGGAGAGCATGCACCAGCCAGAGGTGTACTATATCAGGATCTTGAGATAGGTAGAGCAGAGTCATCATGAGGCATCAGAAGGGTATGGCAGGGCCAGCAAGGTGGATCAGAGCCAGGTCTGGAGTTAGGAGGTCCTGGGTTCAGATGTGGCCTCAGATACTTCCTAGCTGTGTGACCCTGGGCAAGTCACTTAACTCCCATTGCTTAGTCCTTACTTTTCTTCTGCCTTAGAACCACTGTTGATTCTAAGATAGAAGATAAGGACAAAGATAATACACACATCTAGTTAACCAAGCAGGGATGGAAAGACTAGAGAGATCTTTTAAAGAGACCAATAATCAGAATACTGTTAAGATGAGCCTGATACTCAGACAAGACTTGGGTCCAGCCAGAAGTCTTATCAATAATATGCTTTGTGTGTGGATAGACCTAGTACCTGGCCATGTGTCTGGCTGCAGGGTATTGTGAAATGTACCACATTAAGGTAGATGCCTGATGACCCCAGACTATTGGATTTTGTTCATTCTCAGGATAAAACAAGGAACTCTGGGGACATCAGATCTATGAAACGTGTGTTATCTTCTCTCCATCTCCAGGCAACCTAAGAAAGGTGGAAAGCAGGCGTCTGCCTCCTATGACTCAGATGAGGAGGAAGAGGGTTTGCCAATGACCTATGATGAAAAGCGGCAGCTCAGCTTAGACATCAACCGGCTGCCCGGGGAGAAACTGGGCCGGGTGGTCCATATTATTCAGTCCCGGGAGCCTTCCCTCAGGGACTCCAATCCTGATGAGATAGAAATTGATTTTGAAACTCTGAAACCCACCACTTTACGAGAACTGGAGAGATATGTCAAGTCATGTTTACAGAAAAAACAAAGAAAACCATTTTGTAAGTGACTGAATCCCTAATCCTCTTGCCCTCTCTCTTACCCATCTTCCCAGATACCTGCCATGGTCTTGGGGTGGCAAACCTTACTCTGCTTTGTTTTGAGGGAAAAATGAACTGGTAGTTGTGTGCCCTGTTCCTCCCACAGCCCTGACAAGAAATCCCATCTTCTTCACTTTATTCTTTCTCTTTGCCTTCTCATTTATGCCCCCAGCCCCAGGGTGCTAGTGGGAACCATATTCCTATATAGAATGCTAGGCTAGAGTTTCTTAATTCATCCTGAGCCCCGGTGAAAACCTGTCTAGCTATTAGAACTGAGAAGCGTTTCAGCCCCTACCAGGCTACCCTGCTACTAGCCAGCTGTTGGGGCAGTGCCCTTGGATTAAAATGAGGAGCCGTGCCATGCTTTTGGGTGTCAGAGCTCAGACCTTTCCTCCCATATGGCAAGAAGCAGGGCTGCTATTTAGGTGGGTAGCTCCTCTATGTCCTTAGCAGGTGAAGATTCCCTTCCTTTGCCCTTATTTAGGATTAAAAGTTTGTCTGCCTCCATCTTGGCACCTTGAAGAATCCTTACACTGTCCCTCCCTTCCCAGCTCCATGACTGTTGACCATACTGGACTTGCAGAAGCAGTGGCACAATCTGGTTTTGGCTTTTTGTTGTATTGAATATTTCATAACTACTTCCTCGTGGAGGCCAGACCAGTTTTCCGTCTGGTTCAAGATCCTGCTTTTGACTGGGGCCCCAACCAGATGTTTCAAAGGAAGGTCCCCCATGCTGCTCCATGTCGTTCTTCTCCCCTGCTCCCTTGTCCCCTCCCTCTCATGGAAGTCATTGCTTCTTGATCTTGGCTGATGATCAGTGAATGAACGGTCTGGATCACAAGGACTGGTGGAGCCTTAGTGGTCCTGGGGAGTGTGAGTACATATTCAACCCATACTGTGTCTGTCTGCTGAGACAAAAGCTGAATCCACATAGATCCCGGGTTAGAGTCCCATTTCAGAGGTGGGGAGAAAAAGCAGCAGCCTGTGTTCTCGTGGGTTAGGCAGAGTTGTGTGCCTTCACAAATCAAATCGAGAAAATGCTTATGAAATATTTGAGGCATTGGGGCAAGTGGAAGTTTCTAAGCATGTTAGTGGGATAGCTTATTTTTACCAGGGTAGAAAAGCCAAATCACAATTCTGAAACTACGAACTAGTGGCCATTTAACTGTGTGGTAAGTTACCTTTTAACTATGTGGTTTAACTCCACGGGCATTTTTACTCTTTAAGACTCGAGCCCTGATATTGGGATGAAAGCTACCGAGCAAAGTGTGATTATCCCAAAGCCCAACTATTCCCTGGGAGTGTCCATTTAAGGACTCTTTGGGAAAAGAGGCATCCAGAGAGCCCCATAATGACCATGTGGTAACGTAGCCCTGGATCGAGTAACTATAGCGGAGTTGCATGGCTCTGAGTCATCCTGTTTGATGAATACTATCCTGTGCATCACCCCTCCAATGTACAGTCTCAGACATTGTATATTCCTTCACAGCTGCAACTGGGAAAAAGCAAGCAGCAAAATCTAAAGAAGAGTTAGCTCAGGAAAAGAAGAAAGAGTTAGAAAAGAGACTACAGGATGTGAGTGGGCAGCTAAATAACAACAAGAAACCTGCTAAAAAAGGTATTTTGGCATTTTCTTTTCTTCAGTGGAGAACTTTGTCTTTACCAGAGAGTGCTATTCTGGGTGAGGGCAGGGTGGACGGGGAGATGGACCAGAGGGCATCGGATGTCACTGCACAAATTCTCTCCTCTCCATTACTTCAAAATTTAAATTGGTGATAATGAGGCAAAGCAGAGAAAAAGTGGGGTTTGGATGAATTGCCAGAGAATAAGGGCTTACAAGCCTGGATTTCTTAGAAGTTTAGATATATCAGATAACTCACTCCTGATTATCAGAAGACCGAATTTTATGATTAGTAGTCACATATCCATCGGGAAGTATAAAGATCCATTGTGGTGGTTCTGCTTGTCAGATAGTGGGATCTGTAAAAGACTATAAGAGGTTATAAAGACATGCAAAAAATGCTCTTATTTTTAAATCCCAAGAGATGTCATAAGTTTCCTATGAATTACTCCTTCACTTACTGCTGGGGAGTAATGCCTTTTATGTAACTCCCGAAGGATGTAGCTTGTTCCCCACACACTTTTGATTTTCATTCTCGAGCTAAGCTTCTCAACATTTCCTCCTTTTTTTAACTTTAAAAAAAAAACCAAAAAACCTTAATCTTATGGCTTAGAATCAATTCTCTGACAGGAGCAGCAAGAACGAGGCAATCAAGATTAAATGACTTGCCCAGGGTCACACACAGGAATTATCTGAGTCTAGATTTCAACCCAGGTCCTTCCAACTCTAGGCCTGCTGCTCTATCCACTGTGCTACCTAGCTGTCCCTTTTTTTAAATTTTCAGTGATTTCTATTGCTCACTAATCCTTTCCCTAACTCAAGTTTTTACATCCTTCAGATTATGGAGAATAGCTTTAAATAGTGTCTAGAAAGAGCAGTACTATTGGCTAACTGTGTGTGTGTGTGTGTGTGTGTGTGTGTGTGTGTGTGTACACACATGAGAGTGTGTGTGAGAGAGAGAGAGAGAGACACTACTACTATTCTTGTGTAATCTTTTAAAAAATATTTTTAGTTCTGGGCCTCTTTTTCCTCCAAAAAAAGCTAGGTTTCCAGAAGGTGGTTTGTTGTACACTCTGTCCCAGTTCTTCTCCCATCTTGCATCCTGTTTACAGGGTTTGCGTCTGTGTGTGTGTGTGTGTGTGTGTGTGTGTGTGTGTGTGTGTGTGTGTGTGTGTGTGTCTTTTTTAAAACTAAATCTTATTAACCATGAGGTAAGTAAATTTGAGAAACTTAACTTTTAATGATGGTACTCTGGATCCAAAAGGAGGCACTTGAATGAATGGATGGATGGCTGAATGAATGAATGAATGTGAATTCTAACCCATTGCATATTCTCATCAGAAAAATCTGGTTCTGCCCCCTCTGGAGGTCCATCCCGTCTTAGCAGCAGCAGCTCCTCAGAATCTGGAAGCAGCAGTTCAAGCGGATCCAGCTCTGACAGCAGTGACTCAGAATAAACTCTGGACTTTTAAAAAGAAAAAATGGACATCGCACACAATAATAACTCTGCAGTGTTCCCTTCTATGGTTAATATACTACTTTTGTTCCATGGTGTGCAGGTTTTCTTTTTTAATTCAGTGTTATAAATGATATCTTCCAATTTTTGCTTTAATAGGTCAAAAATCTTTTTTTTGTGTGTGTGTGTATTGGACTTTATGAAAAAGTTAACTCTGCATAAAGTCTTTTTAATCTTGTCTGAAGCTGATTGCTTGGAAATAGCAAGAACTTCAAATAGTAATGATATACACCCATAGAAAAACCTTAAAGATGTGGTCTAAAAGTTCTTGCAAAAATCCCTTTTCTTATACCCAACCTGGCCTTCAATCCCAGAAGGAATTTTTAAGGAAACTTCTGTAAAATGGTACTGTATCCAAAAGATGTTAGCTTTGGAAATAGGTGTTGTATTTGTTATTAGCACTAGTATTCTTAACCTCAAGTCTACAGTGTAATGAAAATATCCAATGCTATCATCTTTTTTTTTTTTTTCCCATTAGCACGCTCATGCGGTGGGTAGATGATGACAATGTACCTGTTTTGTGAAAACCAGGCCTGGGTCTAAGCAAAGGAGGGGGAGAGAGCTATATACAGCTCCAAACCTGAGAATTGAGCGGGTATGGGGGGGGAACGATGGGAAATGGGGTGTGGATATTGAATTTTTCAATCCTTGTGACTACAGGAGCTCCTAGGAGGGAACGCCACTGCTGTGTCATGCAGAGTGCAGGTTTCCAAACACTGAAACTTTTACCTCAACACAGAAAAAAAAAAAGAAAAAAAAGAAAAAAAGGAGACTTTTTTTGTAAGGCTCAGCAATTTTCTATGACAGTCCAGCTTAATGCGTAACCTGCACTGCTGCAGCGCACTCCATAACCATTCTCCCTGATTTCATGTATATATAAATACTTTATTTATTAACATCATTGGTCATTTTTAAAAAAAAATAACAACAAAGAAACTGCATAAAAATAACAGCAGAAATGCAGACCTTTTTAAATGATATAAACAAGAGATAAGACTCTGAGACCCTATTTAAATATGTTGGACTTTTAACCTACAGGTGCTACAGTTTCCTGTTGCCTGTGTTGGTGCTCAATCATGTTTATGTACTCTCATTCTTCTTCTTCTTTGTCTTTTCTTCTTCCTACTACTACTACCACTTTTTTTGGGTTCTTTTTGTACAGAATTTAGAGACTTACAGGTATAGGTAACTTCCAGCTGCAGCACATTAAAATTTGTTTTGTTTCATTTGTTTTTCCTTTTTTTCCTTTTTTTTTTTTGTATTTGCTACAGGTCTCTTTAGGACAGTTTTAAAATAAATCAATTTAGGGAACCCCCAGTTATATAATATAAACTTTGTAATCTGAGAAAAAAATGTATAGTAAATCGAAGTCATGATTTTTAACTTTTTATTGTAAAAAATAATAATAATAATATACAGAGTTTAACAGAAGGTTATGTTTTGTTTTTGTCTTTCCAGCAGGCTGCCACACAGCCTTTAGCAGCACAGGGATGCCCCAATTTGCCCAGATGAGGGTCAGGTATTGGCAAAGGGCCAAGAATGAAATGATCATGCCCAGTTTGTATAAAAATTGTAGTCCTTGGCCTTTGGCATGATGGTATGGCTCCCAGAGGCTATAAGGCCCAGGCTTCTAGCAATAGAGGCAGGAATGTCCTGCCCCCTGGAGACCTAGGCTCTCCATAAGTGCTTCCTCTCGGTTTGGAGGACATTGTCTCTGGGCTCCTTCACATGCCTCTTTAGGCTCCCTGCTCCAGTGTTTTACGCTTTAGCGCAAAAGTTACTGTATCAAAGCCTAATTTTTACTTAATTTCATGTAATAAAATCAGTGAATTTTGAGTATTGGATGGAAATTGACATAGTGTGACATTCAATGTTTGGACTATCTTTTCATGCATCTCTAGGTGATAATATTCCACCAGCATTTCAGTAGAATCTTTGTGTATGATATATTAATTTAGTAGGGAAAACTTTGTTTTTTTAAATCTCCTCTGACTCTACCACCTACTCTTAAGTTTTGTCATATTGTGATGAGGAAATGGATGAAGGAATATCAGTTGTTTAATTACTGGGTTTTTGTTTTGTTTTTTCCTTTTTAAAAAATTAACATGCAAAAGGGAGTACTGAGCCAGTTTACTAAAACTTTTATTCATCTTTGTTGTTCTAGAAATAATTTTTAGTTTACCGTTTTACAGTTTTACCCTGATACTAAAAGATATTTTATAAAAAGATTTAAAGGCTATATTTAAACTATTACTTTGAGGGAATGAATAGACAAATAAGTCTTAATTATGGTATTATTTGTAACATCTATTAAAT
Source organism: Gracilinanus agilis (assembly GCF_016433145.1). Taxonomy (NCBI): domain Eukaryota; kingdom Metazoa; phylum Chordata; class Mammalia; order Didelphimorphia; family Didelphidae; genus Gracilinanus; species Gracilinanus agilis. Next base: position 276,733,700 of record NC_058131.1, read on the forward strand.
ATAGAACAAATCACACATTCTAGAGTGAAATATATATTGCAAAATTAATGCCAAGAGATGTTGAGAATAATGGCTTCTTATGAGTTCTCCTTTTGTGGCTACAGTCACAAATAAGGAATGGAAAAAGTTTCATTTGTGTGAAAAAATGAGAGGAAAAAAATTCTATGTAATCATAAAAATCAGTGCAGGTGAAACATTTTAAAGCATTTCATTATCAATGTGTTTTAAGAGGGCAGGGATCTCTTCTAAGCTAATGACATTTGTTCCTTTATCCAGAAAGAATCTGTTGAACTTTGTATTTGACTCATGGCATAGTCTATACAAACAATTTGAATTTCATGGTGCTATAGTTTTAAAGCTTTCTGTCTACACTGTTTCAAACTGAAAAACTGATTTCCATTCACTTTTTTTTTTTTTTTTTTTTGGTTAGGGGGAGGGAGAGAGGGGAAGAGGAGAGATACCCAGTATCAGGTTGTGGGTTATTTACCATTTCCTCTGTGGTAAGGAAGACTGCAGTTATCTAATTAGAATCAGTCTAGTACTGAAAACTGTAGACCAGTTTAAAATGTTCACTTTTGGGGAAAGAAACAATATTTTTAAAAGCAGGATGGGGTCAGGGAGGCACTAGAAAAAATCTTTTTAATAAGGGGTCAAAAAAGGACATAAAAACTAATTCTAAAATATAAATGAAACCAGAGAGGCTGTGGGGCAGACCTTATATAGAATTCATAATTTACTTAGAGAAAGTTCCTCACATTGGGCAGCATTATCTTGATTTTAAACTGTAAAGATACATTTTTACAGCATTTACATCTTTTACAATTGTTTGGAGAAAAAAATACACAAAACCAACAATGTGGGATTTGACACGTACCATTTTAGCGCTATTCCGTGATACTGGCATAACACTTCCAGAAAGTCTTTCTTTTTTATATTTAAAATGTTACTTTTCTGTATGATGTGCATGCAAGTTTACCGTAACTCTTTTCTTAAACTTTTTAGTGCCGTTTCTAGTATATTCCTGTAAATGTCAGTTACTGAAAATGAGTCAATGTAAAGTAGTTTTAGCTTGTTTATTGCAATGCTGGCCTCAACACAACTGAATAAAATTTAAAAAAGGTAGCAAGTACTCTTTGATGTTACTGGTAATCATGGACCCTTCTCCTTGGGGCATTTGTTTTGTTTTCATAATAAACAGCAACAAAAAAAAAAGTTCTTGTGTTTCTTCCTTTATTCTAGCTTCTTCTGCTTCACATTCTCCTGACTTCAGTATTTCAAGGATCTGAAACCTTGTTGGTGTGAGATTCTTTATTCACTAATGCAGCTCTCCACTACTCTGTGCCTTCTCAGATAGTTATAGTGAATTGCTGTGTTTGAAAAATTCACCATTCTGTGGTCAGCCTGGTGAACTTAAGCTGCTCTGAATTTCACCAAGATGGGCCACGGACAACAGGCAGAAAGTCTGTTTGCCATGTCCCTAAATTGCTTTAAACTTTGACAGGGACAGATCCAAGTGGAGACTCTGATAGGCATAAATGCTGAGCACCCAGCATCACTTCCCCACTATGAGATACTGTAAGGAAAAAATGTTAAAGCACATTTTTCCCATTTCACTCAATATAAAAACATGGTTGAGGCAATTATATGAGTGCACACAGTGGGTAAATTAATGGAAAGATCTCCCATTCTAAAAAGTATATGTTTTATTTTGGCGTGAGACACCTAAACCTTACAAAGTACATCTCCTCAGAATGGAGTTTTTAACAGAAAAGTATGCAATAGTAGTATTACATTTTACAAAAGTTTTGTTGCTCTTCAGTGTTGACTTTTCAAAAAAAATTTATTTAAATAAACACTTTCACTGGGAAAAAAATTAGCTTGGATCTATGCACAGGGAAGCAAAATAAATTCCCACATTGCCCATGTCCAAAAATATATGTCTCGCCCTGCATCTTGAATCTGTCAGGAGGTAGGGTGGCATGCTTCTTTATAGGTCCTTTGGAATCAGAAGTGGTCATTATATTAAATATTTCAAGATTGTCTTTATGATATAGTAAAAATCATGTTTCTGCTCATTTCACTATCAGTTCATGTCTTCCTGGGTGTCTCTGAATGTTGACTTTATTGTAGTTTTGTATGTTTTTTTGGCTCAGCTGTCTTCTCCTCTGTATCACTTTATGCCAGTGTTTTCATTTTTCTCTAACTCCTTCCTTAGAGCCAAGTAATATTTTTGTTACATTTTATACCCCAATGTTTATCATTATTTCAATTCTTCCTATCACTGAGGTAACAAGCAAAATTGTTTAAACATTGCTGTTTTTGCTTCACTAAGAAGAAAAATGCCCTTTTATCTTCAGAATTAAATTAGCATCTGCTTTCCTGAAAATGTTATTATACTATCACATAGGTTATAAAAGATCATACCTGAAAATGTCTTTGATATGTTCAAGTTTGAGCTCTCTCATAAACTACCTGTATGATCACGGGCAAGTTATTTGACTCCTCTGGCTTAGTTTTCTCTGTAAAATGAGTTTTGATCCAATGATCAATAAGAACCCTTTAAACTCAACAAAACACTGCTTGAAGTGGCTGTGTGTGTGTGTGTGTGTGTATAAAACCCTTATCTTCCGTCTTAGAATTAGCAGAAGGGCTAGGCAATGGGGATGACTTGCCCAGGATTACCCAGCTAGGAAGTGTCTGAGGGTACATTTGAACCCAGGACCTCCCATCTTCAGGCTTGGCTCAATCCACAGAGCTACCTAGCTGCCCCTAAAATAAACTCTGAAAGCAGGGGCTACTATCATACTTCTTTTGGACCATTGTTGAGTTGTGTCTGACTTCCTGACCCCCTTTGGGGTTTTCTTGGCAAAGATACTTGAGAGCTTTGCCATTTCCTTCTCCAGCTCATCTTACAGATGAGGAAACTGAGGCAAATAAGGTTTAAGTGATTTGTCCAGGGTCACATGGCTAGTATCTAGAGGCCAAATTTGAATTCAAGTCTTCCAGACTCCAAGCCTGGCACTTTCATCTACTGAGCCATCTAGCTCCCCTCAACATTTGTAAAGTTATGCCTCTATTTAAAAATTATTTTTTAAAAAACTCTTCCACCTTAGAATCAATACTGTGTATTGGTTCCCAGGCAGAAAAGTGGTAAGGGCTAGGCAATAGGGGTTAAGTGACTTGCCCAGGGTCACCCAGCTAGGAAATGTCTGAGGCCAGATCTCTGAATCCATTGAGCCATCCAGCTGCCCCCTCTACTTAAGAATTCTGAATGACCAAACCATGACTGATGAGGAAGCCTGCTACCCAATTCCTAACAGAAACGTGAAGAACTCCATGCAGAATGGGAGACATTTTTGGACAAAGTTTATGCAGGAATTTGTTTTGATTATGCATATTTGGTACAAGATTTTTTCCCCCTCAGTAGGGTGAGGGGAAGAGAGAGAACAAATATTTGTTCATTCAAAATATATTTTTTTTAAAACTAGGTCTTTAAGACTAAACTTTAAAATTAATCAAACCTGAAAATAAGGGAGTAGCTGCGGGTGTGAGTTAAGACCATGATGCCAAAGTTGACAAATCTCTGAAGAGCTACGTTGTTTTGCCAGGCACCAAAAGGAAGGAAATTACAGATGGCATTAACATTCATATTTCACCCATGCTTGAATTTTAGGGACTAGAAGTTGCATGACTTTGGTTGGTTTTGACCATCTTTCTAAGAGGCAAGAGTTTGTCAGAGCTATCAAAGTCACTGTCACTGTCCATTGATGCCGTACGGGACATAATGACTTCTACAAGGCAAATTTAGATTTCAGGGAACCAAGCAAATGGTATTATACAGAGTAGCATGACTGGGCTGCACAGGCATCAAGAAGCCAATGACAAAATCTATAACTGGGCTTTGCCATAGTCTAAAACAAGGGAGGGTTCTTAAGTCAGGACAGGTATTGATGGCAGCACCTGGCAACTTGGTGGATATTAGAGATGAACCCAGTTTTTTTCTTGTAAAATAACCTAAATGTGCCTTAGGAAAATTACAAATGTATTCCTATGGGTGGCCAATAAGGAATAAAAGTAACAATCATTTATAGCCAGTCTTGGAATCAAGGTCTATAGATTTCACATGACAGAATCACTGTTAGCCCCTTGTGTTCTTTGCCAGACATCTAAAAGGGAGGTTTATTTAGAAAAGAAACAGCTGCGACAGAAAACATTTCCACATTTGTGTAGCCAAGTAGACTTTAATTATAGCAGACAGCAAATCCATATAAAATAACTGATTACAGAAACTACCAATTTAGGCCACCCATATCAGTATGTGTGGAAAACACAAAACCAAAACCACATTAAATACTGTAAAGGATGGTGGAATGCAACATAGTATGTAAGAGAATATATTAAAACACTCTGTCAAAGAAGCTGTAAATCTACCTTTAGTCATTCACATGATTAAATTTAACTCTTTGGAGTCTGACATGGTGTTTGTAGACAAGCCCTAACTGCATGACATAACCACAACAAAATCCACACAACCATCACTTTATTAAATGAAATGATAGCAATCTCAACCACAGGTTAGAAATACCCAATATAACCAAATTCCTAATGGAATTATGGTGACACGTTGAAATTCAACTACATAGCATGTACTTCCACTCTCATCTAGCTGTTGGTAGCACTGGCTATGGGGTTAAGTCCTATCATTTTGACATTAGTATCCTCCTTTACTAGGCAGAAGTTTGCATTTGAAAAACAAGCCACAACAAAACCCCACAAACATGGCCCTCCCATGTTTTCTTTGTTGTAAATGGGCATCTCACTGCAATTTATTCAGAAGCAGAACACAAGCTATTGCACAGAACTCAAGAGTTGCTTATAACAGCAAGACCAAATCCTTGTCAAACAACAGTTCCTGCCAACTTTCCATTATGTGGGATAGTCCAAATGTAGCCAAAGGGCACCAGTTACTGCTTTCTTTATAATTAAAGCTAAATTGTCCTAAGAGCGTAGAAATCCATGTTTCCTCTCTTCTTCTAGATAATACTTGATGTTAGAAGAGCTGACTGACTCTTGTAGGGCTGGCTAAATGTTCCAAAAAAATCACCTCAGGAATGATGAGAAATAACATGACAGTCAAGTGCAATCTTGGTTAATTCTTTCTTGATGCTTGGACTCAAGAATTAAATGTTCACATTAAATTACATAATGGTACAAAATTTTGACCGACCAGTATCCCGAGAAACTTCAAGTTTGTTTTTGTCTCTCACTAATATGGCCTCATTTCCATACTGTGAGTACCACATGCTCCGGCTCCTACTCAAGTAAGTCCCAGGGGGTACAGATTCCAACTTTTGCTGCTGTTGCTGCCAGATAAGCAAGGAGGTGTCCCTGTAACGGAGCCGGGCATAGCTCTCAGACAAAGCTTTCTCGGCTAGAGGTACTCGCCCATTCATTCCTTCTCTCTGTGTAAGAGAATCCGTTTACTTCCCCTGGGTTCTTATGTGCCTTAGTTACTTCACAGCAGACCACAAGTACCAAATGCCATTCACTTATTTCATGAAACCAGGTAATCAGGACCTCTGGACTCTTGGGCTTGAGAGTTCCTTGTTTATCTGTGATTAAAAGTCACTTGCAAGTATGTACCATCTTGCTTATAGATAAATATCCTCATGATGAGGACTGGATCATGAGACTGTGAAATCATGTGAAAAATGAGACTGAATTTGTCTTTTGTAAGAAAAAGTAGCGATAGATCGTTAACATCACAGATGTAACCACATGCAAGAAAGATGATGTACCAAAATCACTGTGCCTCGGCCACACTCTTTTTGATATGATGGAATACAGTGTAGTATGAACATTGTTAAATATGCATCAGGCAATGAATCTTATCCCCAAGTTGGCCAGTACCTTAAGTCATGTTGAAACTCATTCTAAGTTATCTTATTTCCTAGGATGTATCTGGTTCTCACTAAAAACACGTACATTTTACAGCTTGAAACTAAATAAGCTCCCGAGACAACTCAACCCAAGTTTATCCAAAGATCTGCTGTTACCATCACACATCAATGTTTCATTACACAGCGTAGATTTGGAACTGGCTTTTCCTTTATGGTAAAAATATCTTCAGAAGCTAATGGCTTTTTTTCAAGATGGTCCTTTACCTAGATAGAAGGAAATAAAAATTCCCAGTGTGTAAAGGAAAATTGGCACATACATTGGAATAATTTCCAGTGTCTCCTTTATCTCCTCCCTCTCCAGTATTCCCACCCCTTATTTTCCCCATTTTCTTATCCCTCATATTCTAAATTCCTTGCCTCTCCCATTTCCATATTTCTTGTGGAACTCACTGTGCCCCTATACTCTAAATCCTATTTCCCCATTCCTCGTTCATCTTCCTCTTTACCATGTTCCATTATTTTCTCAGCATTCCCTCATTTCATCTATCTTGCCTATGTCTTAATTGCTATTCTCACCCCTTTATCTCCACTTTCTAACCCTAGATTACATAGAATTATAAATATGTAACTGGAAAGACTTGGAGGATATCTAGTCCAACTCATTTTCAAAGAAGGCATCGGAGGCCCAGGGACAGAGGTGAAGGGACATGTGCCCGTGGTCCCATAAGCTGGGCCAGAGATGGGATATGAAACGCTTTTCTCTTAACTCCAGAGATTGTGCTGGCTTTTTTTCTACTCTATCACACCATTTCCCAATGTTTCAATATCTTGTATACCCACCTCCCATAAGTCACTATCCTTCTAATCGATTCAACAAATATTTACTTAGTAAGTTTTTACTATGCTGAATGTAGGCAGCTAGGTTGATAAATGGCTGGGCCTGGGGTCAGGAAGTTCTGAGTTCAAATCTGGTCTCAGACACTAGCTTTGTGACTCTAGAAAAGTCACAACCCTGTTGGCTTCACTTTCCTCATATATAAAATGAGGTGGAGAAGGAATTGGCAAATCACTCTAGTATCTTTGCCAGGAAAACCTCAAATGGGGTCATGACATGGACTGAAACTATTTAACAAAAAAACATCAAATATACTTTGTTAAGGCTTTTGGAATATGACAAAAACCAACAGTGCCTTCTCTTAAAGAGTTCACGTTCTACTGAGGACATGACATGTAAAAAAGTAAATACAAAGTGGGGAGAAGAACAGACAGAGAAAGGTAAAGGGAGAGGGAGGCAGGAAAAAGGGGGCAGAGAGAGAAAGAAAGAGAGAGAATGGAGAGAAAGAGAGACAGAGAGAGATAGAGAGAGAAAGAGCTAATAACAGGATCAGGACAGAACTCTGTGCCATGCTTCAAAGGATGTGAGGGAATTGACATGGTGGAAATGAGTTCATTCTAGAAATGGAAGACCACTTGTGCAAAGGAAGTAGGAAGTATCCTATATGGAGAATAGGTAGCAGGTTAAGTATGTCTGAAACAAAGAACTGTAGAGTAATATGAGATAAGAATGGAAAGGTAGGTGAGATTCGGAGGCTGGGGGTTGAGGAAGGAACTTCAAAACATCAGGTCTAAAGATTTTGTATTCTATCCTGGTGCCACCAAGAAGCTCTTGTGGTTTTTAAATAGAAAGTGGCAGAATCAGAGCTGTGTTTTAGGAATATCAATTTGGCTAAGGGGCAAAGGATGGATTGAGAAGGAAGAGCCTGAAAGTATTGAGACCAATTAGGAGACTGTTGTTACATTAGTCCAAGGAAGAGGCACTAAGGGCCTGTGACAGGGTGGGGTTGGAGACAATTGGGAGAGATTCTGGGGAGGAGGCAAAATGAACAAAACTTGGTAACTGATAGAATAGAGGATGATGAGGAAGGGAAGTTAATTAAAGGGTTACTATAAGGTTGCAAACCTCAGTTATAGAAGGATGGTGGTACCCTCAACAGAAATAGAGAAGCTAGAAACAAGGTGAATTTGGTCAAAATACCAAATTTATCTTGTTTAGGAAATGTCTAAGTGGAGATGCCCACAGGATAACAAGGTGGGGCTATCCAGCAGCTAGTTGGTGATGTAGGTCTGGCACTCAAGGAAGATATTGGGCCTCGATATGTTGATGTGGGAATCATCTCCATGGAGCCAAGTGGGTGAGGAAAACGATATGAAAAGAAAAGAGAGGAAAAGAGGGGAGGAGTAAAGGAAATAGGGAGGAGAGGAGAAAAGTGATTAAAAGGAGGAAAAGAGGGTGGGAGGGAAGAAGAGGAAAGGGGAAGTAGAGTAGAGATGGAGATAGAGTGGAGAGGGAAAAGGAGGAAAAAGAAAGGAAGGGAAATGTAATAAGTAGGGGAAAGGAGAGGGAAGTGAGGGGAAGGAGGAAAGGGAAAGAGAGGAGAAAAGAGAGAAAGGGAGAAACCAGGAGGGTGAAGGAAAGGAGAGGGGAGATGGAAAGAAGGGAAATAGAGGAGAGGAGAGGGGGAGGGAGAGAAGAGAGTAGAAGGGGAGAGTCATGGAGAAGAGGGGAGAGAGAAGGGAGAAGAGGACAGGAGATGGAGAAGGGAAGGTTGAAGGAGAAGAGAAAAGAAAAAAGAAAGAGAGGAGAGGGGACAGAGTGAGGAAGACAGGAGGAGAGAGAGAAGAGGAGGTGGGGAGGAGATGGGGAAGAGAGAAAAGGAGAGGGGGAAGGGAAGGGAGAAGAGGTGAGGAAGAAAGGAGGAAAGGACAAGAGATGAAGGGAGAAGAAAGGAAGGAGAGAGGAGGGGGGAGAGACAGACAGACAGACAGAGACAGAAAGACAGAGAGGGAGAGGGAAGGATAGGGGAAGACAGGAGAGGAGAGAGATGAGAGGGAGTGGGCAGGAGAGGAGATGGGGAAGGGAAAGAGAAGAGACACTGCCTCCAGTATCCCCGTCGTTTCCCAAACGGGCGTAGTCCCCAGCCTTGCACCTTGTCATTTTTATGTCTCCATTCCTAATGTCCCACCTCCGAAGGCCCCTCACTCACCTTCTCGACTAGGGGCTGCGCCCCCGCGGGGCCCTATAAGGGCCAGGCCGGGGCCGGGATCTGGTAGCAGTCACTCACAGCTCCATTCCCATAGTAACGCGGCAGCATTGGCGGGCGCAGACATGTAGAGCCGAGCGCCGAGCACAGAGTCTACCAGAGCGACGAGCCTAGAGCAATCGATCGACCAGCATAGAGTCCTACTTCATCTGGGCTCAGCAGATTTTACTGGCTTCTCTGGAAGAAAGGACACTAGCTAGCACTGCGCTTCTAGGAGGCTAGAATGATGGTGGTAGTGCTGAAGTGGTCTCAGTTTTTAAAGAGTAATAGTTTAGTCGTTATTGTCATGTATGGCCCTCTGTGACACCATTTGTAGTTTTCTTGGCAAAGATGCTGGAGTGGTTTGCCATTTCCCACTCCAGCTCATTTAACAGATGAGAAAACTGAGGCAAACAGGGTTAAGTGACTGGTCCAGAGTCACACAGCCACTAAGTATCTGAGGCTGGAGTTGAGCTCAGGTTTTCCTGACTCTAAGCCTGGGCTGCATACATTGGGCAACCTAGCTTCTGGGAAGGGGCCATAGATATATGATTTAATCCTCATTTTACAGCCTGGAAAGTTGAGATCCGGAGAGGTCCATGGTCACCCAGATTGAGCAGAGAGCTGGTCCCGGGTCTAGGAGGTAAAGGCAGCATTCCCAGAGAGCCCTGAAGGTGAAAGAAAAATTAACACTACACCTGAGGTACTCCACATGAGAGAAATTTAGGAAAGTCTAAAACAGTCTACAAATGTCAGGTGACATTAGTGGAGGTATGAGTACAACCGAAGAATGAAAGGAAGCAGAGAAAGAGTGGGGAGACCCTTCTGAGATTCACAGGATTCAGAGCTAAAAGAGCCTTTAGACATCTCCCAGCCCCTCACCAGTCTCAGCTGGAGCTGCCTGTCTGTTAGTGTAGTAGGGAAAGACAGCTGAACATCTAACATTCTAAATGGCAATTGGTACCTTCCCTAAAAGTTAGAAATCCTTCACCCTCTTTCCTTTCCTAAACAAACATTAAACTTGTTTTTATAAATCTTCCTGTTGTTCTCCTCTAGACCAAAGAAACCACGAAGAGTAGTTGTTATCCCTGGCAAGTTTGGTGTAGCAGTTAAACTGCTGTCAGTTACCCCAGCTAACTGTATTTCTCCTTCACTACCCATTTCCCAAATCCCCTGTGTGTTTATTTAGTTTATCCATTCATTCCTTGTGGAGTTTGGGAGTGTACCCTACTGTGTTTATTCCCTGTCTGGCTCCAGTCTTACCCTGTGCTTATTTCATAGGCAAATAATGTTTTAGCATTATTCTGAAAAGAATTTTGACCTCTTGGACTCTCTGGAAAGAGCCCCAGAGGTCCTTTGACCACTCTGAGAAGGCTGATTTGGTACAATTCACTGATTATACAAAAGAGAAAATGAGGGGCAGCTGGGTAGCTCAGTGGATTGAGAGCCAGGCCTAGAGACGGGAGGTCCTAGGTTCAAATCTGGCCTCAGACACTTCCCAGCTGTGTGACTCTGGGCAAGTCACTTGACCCCCATTGCCTACCCTTACCACTCTTCCACCTATAAGTCAATACACAGGAGTTAAGGGTTTAAAATTAAAAAAAAAAAAAAAAAAAAAAAAAAGAGAAAATGAAAAGGACATCCCTTCCAGAAAGAAATGGACTATCAGTGATGGCAAACCTATGGCACAGGTGCCAAAGATGACACTCAGAGTGCTTTCTGTGGGCACATGGTCATACGGGCTGCTCACACCCTTCCCCCCAATCCCCCACCCCCAAGTTCATTACGAGAAAGGCAGAGGGATGTGGGTGGAGATGCTCCCCTCCCCCTCTCCACCATGCCTGATGACATTTTTTCGCATGCCACACCCTTCTGCCAGTGGGAGCACACAAGGGGTATGGTGGATGGCTCACAGGTGGCAGAGCTGGAGAGGAGCAGAGTGCTGGGACCCTTCCCCTCCTCTCTCTAACTGTGCTGAGAACATTCCTCACTTCATCCCCCCCTCCATCCAGCAGCCCAATGGGAGTGTTTTCTCCCTCCCCTTGGTCTGGGGTGGGGGTGGAATGGGTAGAGACAGGGCCCAGAACTCCATCTCTAAAAGGTTCACCATCACTGGACAAGATGATATTACAGTTAGGTGGATAGCAACAGGAAAAGAAGAAATTGAAAGAATTAGAATAGGCAATGAGGAGATAAAACTATTACTTTTTGTAGATGATATGTTGGTATTCTTAGGGAATTTAGAGACTCAACTAAAAAACTAATTAAAAACAAAAACTTTAGCAAAGTTGCAGGATATAAAATAAACCTATATAAATCATCAGCATTCCTTAATATAAACCAATAAAGGCCAACAGAAAGAGAGAGATCCCATTCAAAATAACTGAAGACGTATAAAATACCTGGGATTCTACTTGCCAAGACAAATTCAAGAACTATATGAACAGAACTACAAAACACTTTTCACACAAATAAAGTCAGATCTAAACAACTGGAAAAACATTTATAGTACATAAATAGGCTGAAAAAAATATTATAAAAATGACAATTCTATCTAAATTAAATTACCCATTCAGTGCCATACCAATTAAACTACCCCAAAATTATTTCATAAATTTAGAAAAAATAATTACAAAATTCATCAGGAAGAAATTAATTAAATGATTAAATCTAAAGATTAATCATTAATGGTTCCATATCAACTTGAAATACAAGTGTTTGTGGAAATGGCCCAGGGATGTGTTAGGCCCTGTGCTTTAAAAAACAAATGAACAAACCATTTTTATCAGTGATTTGGACTTTAAAATATAGATAATATGCTTATCCAATTTGCAAGAGACAAAGCCAGAAAGGGCAACTAATAAATTGGTGACTAAGGTAAGATAAAAAGTAGGCTAGAATATGGAGGCTGAATCTAATGAATTGTAATAGGGATAAATGTAAACAATTAGGTTCAAATCATAAGTAGAAGGTTGAATAAAGCATTGCTAGGCATGTGTGAAAAAGAGCTGCGGGCAGGAGTTAGTGTATTATGTTTCAGAGGATGAGAGTAGTATTAAGTACTAGATGAGATGTCTTTCTGGAGAGTACTAGGTTTCAAGGAATGCATTAAGTTGGAAAAAGTGTGAGGTAAAGAAAACAAGGATGGAGAGAAGTTTGTTAACATTAGAGTAAGGTATCAGTTGTGCTGCCCTTTTTCCCCCTCTCTTAAAAAAACCACTATTTGTCATATGGGATGGCTTTCTGGGAGGGAATACTATACCTGGGATTCTATAGTGATGAAAGAAATAGAAAATACCAATGGAAACTTATGTATTTTTTTAAATTCAGAGAATGACTTTCGGAGGGTACAGTGAGGCAGAGGAAGATAAAAACTTAAGTGATGGTAGGGCTAAAGTATTTACATTTGAGAACAATAATACTTTTTTTGTTCAGTCATTTTCAGTCATCTCTGATTCTTTGTGATTCCATTTAGGATCTTCTTGCCAAAGATACTGGAGTGATTTGCCATTTCTTCGCCAGTTCATTTTTACAGAGGAGCAAACTGAGGCAAATAGGGGTTATGTGACTTGTCCAGGGTCACACAGCTAGTAAATATCTGAAGCCAGATCTAAACTCAGAAAGATAAGTTTCCAGGTCTAGCATTCTATCCACTGTGCTACCTAGCTGCCCCATAATAATAATAGTTAACATTTATATGGCACTTTAAGGTTTTGCAAAGTGCTTTACAAATATTATCTTATTTGATCCTCACAACAACCATGGGAGGTAAATACTATTGTGATCCTCTTTTTTTTTTTAAGCTCTCACTTTCCATTTTATAATGGATACTAAGTATTGGTTCCAAGGCAGTAGTGGCAAGGGCTAGGCAATGGGAGTTAAGTGACTTGTCCAGGATCTCACATCTAGGAAGTATCTGAAACCAAATTTGAACCTAGCACCTCCCATCTCTAAGCCTGGCTCTCTATTCACTGAACCACCCACCTGCCCCACCCAGTACTCTTTTCAGAGATGAGGAACCTGAGGCAAACACAGATGAAGCAACAACTACCACACATCTGAAGCCAGATTTGAACTTGTCTTCCCAAGTCCAGGTCTAGCAGTTTATCCCTTACACCACTTAGCTACCTAAAAGAATATAGGGATCCACACTACAGTGGAGAGAACTCAGTTCTGAATAAGTGGAATAAATGGAGCAGAAGCTTGGAGTTTGTTACTATAGTATGGAGAAAAATAATCAGATAATTAGAATCTTACTCTATAACTGTGTAGCAGAAACAGCACCAGTGATATTTGTTTCAAACACAGAGGAGCAGAAGGTATCAGAGAGTGGGGACATCAGAAAACTCAGGCATCCGGGCCAAAAAAATAACTAGTGTTTCAGTCTCCCAGGCCCAAATAAATTCACGGTCTGTGCCAGACTAGTAGCCTCGTCCCTAGGTGATAGAGGATGAAGCATATTTAGAAGCACCCTAGGCATGGAAGAAGTTCCAAACTCTCTTTCAGGTCCAAAAGCTCTCAATCTTTGATGGGTGTGAGTCCCCATCTAAGCAGGCCCTCTACTACCTCTTACATTTTGAGGCTTAGAGGATTTTAGTCATTAGTCCCCAGCAGCTACAAAGAACTGCCATGGTAACAGATCCCTGGAAGACAGACCGAAATCATGCTTGGTGCCAGCTCTGTTTCCTTAACCTCGGATGACAAAGAATGATGCACACCCAGCCAGGTCCCAGTTTTGGAGTCCCTGAAAGTGCTGGCTCTTTAGTGCTTTTGGCATTTTGAGGTTTAGTATCTCTGATGGATGAGCCCTCATCAGAGACAGCCTACTCTTGTGTCTAAAATGCAACTTGTGCGTGGAAGAGTTGTCATTAGTGGAAGGAGGATCCATAGTAACAAAATCATAGATCTTTTGGAGAAGTCATTAGAAGAGGAATTGAACTTGATCTGTTGGCCTGAGGATATAACTTGGAGTAATAGTATTAATAGAAGTAAAAAAGGCAAAGTTAGTATTAATGGGAATAAAAACTTCCTAAAAATTACAATTAATTATTTTTTAAAAGTGGAGGGAGGACTTGTGGATTGAGAGCTAGGCCCAGAGATGGAAAGTCCTGGGTTCAAATCTGGCCTCAGATACTTCCTATCTGTGTGAATTTGGGCAATTCACTTGCTGCTCTTATGCTTTGCAATCAGTACCCAGTATTGATTCTAAGACAGAAGGTATGAGTTTTAAAAAATTAAATTAAAAAAAGAAATACTGATTCTGTATATGACAGTATTCTAGAAATTTAAAATATAAAAGTGAAAAACATTACCTGTCCTCAAGAAATTTATAACATTTAAAAATTTTATTTATTTAATAGAATTTATTCTCAAGTATCTCAGCTCCTCTCTTCCCTTCCCTTACCAAAGAAGGTATCTCAGGACAAAAAGATATGTGTATATATAGATTATTTTTTTGTTTTTTAAATATGTATATATAGATTGTGCCTTTCTGGTTTTCAGTTTATTCTCTGGAGATGGACATTCCCAAGTTATTCTTCAAATATTAATTCTATAGCTATATATATGAGTTTATAAATTTAATGGTCTTTAGCACTGACTAATCATTAAGATAGTAATTTGAAAAGTCACAGAGGAACCCAGCTTTCCCAAATGTACTCAAGCAGAGACTTAAAAAGGGTACCAGACTGAATAATGATCAAGCAATCCAAAGAGAAACAACAGTAATTTCAGCAACTCAAAGATGTCCAGTAACCATGAGCACCAGAAGGGGTGGTCACACCAGGAAATCTAGGCCTGAAGTTGGCAGCAGAGCTCGGACCATGGATGCCCAAGGTGGGGCTAGAAGACCTCAGTGCCTTCATCTGAAATGCCCCAGGAGAGCCAGAAACCTGAAGAGCTCTAAATAGGGATGTTTCAAGGGAAGGCAGGGTGGAAGACCACAGAGCTTTCATTGGGAATATTAAATCTTACCAGTTTTTTAAACCAGGAGAAGTGAAAGCCAATACAAAGAGTCCAAAATGAAAACAGACAGGAGCAAAAATGTTCTGACCATACCATCTAAGAGTGCAAGAGTAGCAAAACCTTTATCTGGCACAAATCCACATCAGGAAGTGAGGGTAGTGATATGAGGAAACAAAAGAATGTATCAAGTGTTGTAATTCCTTATTATCAAGGGACATGATGGGAAATGTTTTGTAGGATCATGAAGATAGAAACTTTATGAGAAAATGGGGGTAAGCCTGATAACTTTTGCTCTTCATGCAGAGAAGAGAGGGACAAAGCAGATATGCCCTAGCAGTGAGCTGAAACAAAGGATGTTCACAGAGACCCTGAACATGATATAATTTTCATTAGCTGGAACTTTATCTGGCTGAACTGGCTCACTTAAAGAGTGGTCTGCCTGCCCAGAATTTGTTGTTGGCCTAGATTACCTGATTATCCCACTGATGAAATTATCCCCTCTCCTCTCATACCCCATTGCTGCATGGCAAAATGACACTGCTACCCTCAAGAGTTTCCTGCTCTTTTAAAATCTTGTTTACCTGCTCTGCTGTTTATACTTTTCTAAGTATTTTTTCTGTCTGGGCAGAGATAAGCTAGTTTTTGTTGCAGTCTGAGCAAGTGTTTACTATAAAGAGTAGACTATGAGAGGGAGAAAAGATAAAAACTGGATCCTGAGACCAGTGGCCTTAGATTTGGCTGCTCAAAGAGGGACTTCAACAATTAAGAAATATTATGGGTTAAGAGGTATCCAAGGAAAGGCAATTAGGTAGCATAGTAGATAGAGTGCCAGGCTTAGAGTTGGAAGGTCCTGGATTTAAATATGATCTCAGGCACTTTCTAGCTGTGTGATTCTGGGCAAGTTACTTAACTCCATTTGCCTAGCCCTTACAACTCTTCTGCATTGAAAATGATATTTAGTATCAATTCTAAAACAGAAGATAAAGGTTAAAAAAAAGTGCCCAACAGGAAAGCACAGAAAAGAACAAATCAGCAAGTACTTTTAAAGTTTCAGGGAAAAAAAGGCTTGGCCACAAGGACTTCACAAATGGTGAGGTTAAATAGAATGACATTTAAAATGACATTATGGCTTCTGCTATCACTGTCATGAGTGCTACGAGTCATGCACAGTCATGGCCATACACGATTCCATGGCCATGGGCCTTAATAAGGGCCACAAAGTTACCAAGAACCTTTTGAAGTGGCGACACTGCTGCTGCTCTGTGTGACTGACCAAGCACATCAAGTTTGTGAGAGAGAGATGATCTGTGACATATGAGGATTTACTTCTTATTAGAGACACACCATAGAATTGTCAAAGGTCTCCAAGGATAAGTGAACTCTTAAGTTCATTAAAAAAAAAAAAGGATAGGAATTTACATCCAGGCCAAGAGAAAAAGAGAGGAACTCAGCCACTGCCAAGAAAGACTAAACTTGGACCTTGCTGCCCTTTCCCACCTACCCAGTAAAGCCTTGGAATAATTAAGACAGATAATGGAAAACTTATCCAAGTAGCAGAAACCCAAAACTAGAGCTGAGGCAGCATCACAGAAAAACTGAAGTTTAAGAGAGTTCCTCCTCTACCTTGAGAACAGATTCCACCATTAACATAGAAATAAAAGTCAAGGAAAAGGCTAAGAAAATGAACAGACATTAAAAAAACTAACCATAGAAAATTATTATAATGACAAAGAAGAGCAAGGCATAGACTCAGAAGGCCATAGTGAGATCAAAGCAGTTACACACAAAACTCCAAAGAAAAATGAGAATTGGTTTTGGGATCTCAGAAAGAGCTCAAAAAGGATTTTGAAAATCAAATAAGAGAGGCAGAGGAGAAATGAAAGCAAAGTAAGAAGAAAAATAACACCTTTAAAAACAGAACTGGCGTTTTTTTTCCGGGTTAAGATGGCGGCAGAGTAAGAAGCAGCTCTTAACCTCTCCTGACCGAAACACACAAAACTCCTCAAGGGGACATAAAAACAAGTCCAGACGAACGGAGGAACCCCACAACAGGGCACAGCGTGGAAGGTACGTGGAATCGAGACATTTCCAGGCTATAAAGGGCTCTCACTCAATCGCGGGCTGAGCAACCGCCCCACCCCCACCCCCTCCACACTCACCTATAGCTCCGAACCCAGCTAAAAAGAAATAGAGCAAGTTTGGGGCACCCATCGAGTCATCGGCAGCTCCGGGACCTGTTCCTGAGAGCAGCAAGATTTAGGACCGCAATAAGTCAAAAACGCACGCGAAATCTGAGCGCGCGCGGGAGCAGGACTCTGGGCGCAGAGTGCAGGCTGAGCAGAGGCGTGGGTGGAGGCAGACACAACCTGGAACTAAAGCCTAAGTGGGGAACCAGTGCAGACGGGTATACGACTGTGGAAGTAGCTCCCTGAGACTTGTAAAGGAACCTCCTGCAGAGGATCAAGCAAGGGAATCCACCAGGGGGCTTGACCTTGGAAAAAACTAGAACTCAGACCTCAGGAGCCAATAGATCTCTGACAGACACTGAGCGCGAGGATAAACCTGAGAAGCTGCTGGGCTAATGATGGCTAATCAGTCACAGGAAGTTCAGAAGAGAAAGAATAATAAAAAAAAAAAGAAGTCTTTAACACTCGACAGCTTTTACACAGAGAAAATCCAGACAACCGAGCAAACAGAGGAGGAGAACAAACAACCATCCAGACCCTC
>NC_058131.1:276751469-276751868 GCF_016433145.1 Gracilinanus agilis
AAACCAGAAGATTATGGCCGAAAACCAGAAGATTATGGCCGAAAACCAGAAGATTATGGCCGAAAACCAAAAGATTATAGCCGAAAATCAATCCCTAAAGGCTAGAATTGAGCAAGTAGAAACTAATGATCTCTCAAGACAACAAGAACAAATAAAACAAAGCCAAAAGACTGAAAAAATAGAAGGAAACATGAAATATCTCAATGAGAGAGTGACAGACCAAGAAAACCGGTCTAGAAGAGACAATTTGAGAATAATTGGTCTTCCAGAAAAACCAGAAATTAATAAAAACCTGGACTCTATACTAACAGAAATAATTCAGCAAAATTGCCCTGAAGTCCTACAACAAGAGGGCAATATAGACATCGAAAGGATTCATAGAACACCCACTACATTCGA
>NC_058131.1:276756861-276825353 GCF_016433145.1 Gracilinanus agilis
GGGGGGGGGGGTTGAAGGGGAAAGGTGGAGCATGAATCATGTAACCATGTTAAAAATGAATATTAATAAATGTTCAAAAAAAAAAACAGAACTGGCCAAATGGAAAAAAGAGGTACAAAAAAATCCAATGAAGAAATGATTTTCTTAAAAAAAAGAATTGGCTAAATGAAAAAGTGTAAAGTTTAAATTCTTTTGAGAATAATTTCAGGATAAGGATCTTGCCATCTCCCCAGAATCCAGATGACGAACTTGTTTGGTGAGGACACATGAAGATGTCTGAAAAGCCTTCACTGTACCATGAAGACCAAAAAATTGAACTTTGGGGTGCAGTTGATTGAACTATGGGGAGTTGAAATTGAGTTGTATGTATTGTTTTAAATTGTACACTGTTATGCCAGTGGGGGACAGCCCCCAAATTGGTTTTTTGTCAATGCGTCTAATTTTAAACATTTGTTCATCTATTTCTTTATCCCAAAATTCCTGAAAAATTTAGAAGCTGTTATTTTTACAGGTCCAGCGAAGAAAAAAGGACTAACCTTTTTTTTTGTCGGACCTCACGGGGAATTGTAAAAAGTGGATTTGGGAAATGTATAAAACTACATTTCCCGTGATCCAACATGGTCCAACTGGTTTCCGTTTCCGACGTCTTGACGCAGGGGAGAGCTTAAATCTCGTGGGTTAGGAGGGAGTGGTCTCTTTTGCGAGTAGGCGCTTCCAGGAAACAGGAGACAGTATGGAGGCGGCAGTTTTGAATACTTACAAGCGCGTGGTCTAATGATTTTATCTATCAGCATGGCTTTAATTAAAATACTAATATATATTATTATACCAGCCTTTATCATTTTTCATATTAACAAAAGGAGGTTCAAAAGATCATGGAAGAAAAGAATTTCTTGAAAACTAGGGTCAAATGGAAGCTAATGATTTCATGAAATATCAAGAAACAATAAAACAAAATCAAAAGAATGAAAAAATAGAATAAAATATGAAATATCCCAATGGAAAAACATCTGCTCTGGAAAATAGATCCAGGAGAGATGATTTAATAATTATTGGACTTCCTGAAAGCTGCAATAAAAAAACCCTACAATCATATTACATATTAATCATATTAATTTGATCAAAAAGAAAGAAAAATAAAACTTCCTATCTAAAATTTAAAAAGAGCTCTCTATAGTCATGCAAAAAATGCTCTAAATCAATATTATTTAGACAAATACAAATTAAAACAACTTTGAGGTACTACCCCACACCTATCAGATTGGATTTATGACAGGAAAGGAAAATGGCAAAACCTGGAGGAGATAGGGGAAGCTGTGATATGAATGCATCTTTGGGTGAGTTGATTCAGGAGGGCTATACCTAAAGGGGTATAAAATGGCACTTACCCTTTGACCTAGCGATACCATTACTAGCTTTGTATCCCAAAGAGATAAAAATGAAAACAAAAAGGGGAAGGACATTTTTGTACAAAAAGATTTAAAGCAGCCCTTTTTAGGGGGACAAAAATTTGGAAAATGAGGGGATAGCCATCAATACTGGAGTGGCTGAATAAGGTAAGGTATATGATTGTAATGAAATACTATTGTGTTGTAAGAAATGAAAAACAGGAAGAGATCAGAAAAAAGATGGAAAATTTTATACAAACTGAAGCAGAGTGAAATAAGGAGAACCTGGAGAACATTGTAATAGTGACAGGAATACTTTACAAGGAACAACTGCGAATAATAGCTATTCTCAGAAATACAATGACCCAAAAGTATCTCAAAGGACTCATGATAAAAAAAAATGCCATCTATCTTGTAAAAGTGAAATTTGGAAAATGCCATCTAAAAAGTGTATATATTTCTATGGACATGGGAAATGTATCAAAACTACATTTCCCGTGATCCATCATGGTCAAACTGGTTTCCGTTTCTGGGTCTTTGGGGCATGGGGAGGTCTATGTCAACACAGAGAGGGTTTAAAATCTCCTGGGTTAGGAGGGAGTGGCCTCTTTGCGAGTAGGCTCTTGGCCAGGAAACAGGAGACAGTAATGGAGGCGGCAGTTTTGAATGCTTACAAGTGCGTGGTCTGATAACTTTATCTATAAACATGGCTTTAATTAAAATACTAATTTATATATTTATAAGAGCTTTTATCATTTTTCATATTAATAATCTCCAGAGAAAAAGAACAGTTTGAATCTAGACCAAAGCAAACTTTTTCCACTTCCTTATTTTTTTTAAATTTGAGTTTCCTTCCACAAAAGGATTAATATGGGAAAATATTTTATATGATTACACCTTTAAAATCTATGAGATTGCTTTTAATCTCAAGGGAAGTGGGGGATTAGGGTTAAGGTAAGAGAAGTAGAGACTCAATATTTTTTGAAAAATGTAGGAAATTGTTGGGCATAAAATAAAATAAATTTTAAAAATTTAAATTTAAAAAGAACTCCCAAGAAATGAAGAGTAAATAAAATAAATTATTATAGTTTTGTCCAGCAATATGCCCACAAATAACAATGAAATTAATAATTCCAAAATAGAAAATACTCACTAATTTTTTCTTTATTACATTTCCTATTTTAATAACAATTTCTACAAAAGTTTTCCAGAGTCATATGATCCATATTGTCTCCCTCCCTTTTTCACTCCCCTCTTCTGGAGCTGACAAGCAATTCAATCTGAGTTATACATGTATTATCACACAAAATATATTTCCATGTTATCTTATCCTTTTTTGTAAGCAAATAATCTTATAGAACCAAAACCCCAAAACATATTCTCAAACAAATAAGTGATAAATCATATGTTTTCATCTGCATTTCTACTCCAACAGTTCTTTCTCTGAAGGTTTCTTTTCCACAAGTCCTCAGAATTGTCCTGGATCACTGAAGAAATTACTCATACTAATTGAATAAGAAACTGAGAATTTAAGCTTACTAATGTTAGAAAAAGAAACTGAACAGTCTATAAATGAATTCCCAAAGGAGGGAAAGCACAACAACAAATAAGCTTACAAATTAATTCTTTTTAAAATTCAAAGAACAATGAATTCCAATATTATGAAAATCATTTGCAAAAATAAGGAAAAAAAGAATTCTATCATATTACTTTCATGAGACAGTTATGCCTGACATTGAAACCAGGGATAGATAATACTGAAAAAGAAATTTTTTTCAGTATTAGTGAATAGTGATGAAAAAATATTGAATTAAATAGTCTTATTATGTGAGAATGAGAGAAGATATTCAGACAGAGACAATGAGAGAGAATAAGCTGGAAGAGAACATAGAAGTCATTTAGTTCAAGCTCCTAATTTTATAGATAATGAAAATCAGGCATTGAGAGGTTAAGTGAGTTGTCCAACGTCACACAGATAAGAGCTCAATTTGGAACAATTGATTCCAAAATGAAAAAAATTTCTAAAACATCATGCTGCTTCTCTAGAGGTTATAACAATATCTTTAAAAGATTATACACTTTAACCATGTAGAATGTAGCAATTTAAATTTGGTATGATATTAGGAAAATTATAAACATAATAGGCAATATGATTTAGGGAGAAGAAACTCCCACTATCAGATCAACACACTTTTTTTTTTAACAGTTTATAGACTTAGAGAGTTACCTAGAGGAGTGACTTTCTCAGGGCTCCTTAATTTTGTCAGAAATGAGACTTGATCTAAGGTTTACTGGGTACAAAGGCTGACTATTCACTACAACTTCCATTCTAGTAATAGACCATATTAATAAAAACAATAAGAATAACATCATTATTTCAATAAATTCTAAAAAGAGTTTTGGCAAACTATGATATCTCTTTATAGGGAAGGGATTAAAAAGAAAGAAGTAAATGGATTATCCCTTAATATGCTAAATAATGTCTATGTAAAACCAAGAGCTACCATTTTACTTTATAATGAAGAAATGCTTGAGTCCATTCTAATGAGATCATAGATCATATAAGGATGTCTGTTGTTACTGCTATTATTTTATACAGTTCTAGGAATTCTAGCTATAACAAACAATAAACAAAATTTGAGAGAATTAAACATTAGAAAGAAACAGAAGCTGAGGGAATAAACTTAAGAATAATAAGAAACCAAATTATTGCTTTTTGATGGCTTACTTAAAGAGCCTAGAGAGTAAGATAAAAATTAATTGAAACAACTTCAGCAAAGTTGCAGGATAAACTCACAAAAAGTCACTGGTCCTTTTGTATATTAACAATAAAAGCCCAGTAGAAAGATATAGAAAAAGAAGTTCCATTCAAATAGCCACTGGATGTGTAAAATATGTTGGAATCCAGCTACTAAGATACCCCACAGAAACATATGAATACAATTGTCAAACACTTTTTACAGAAATAAAGACATATCTAAATAATCAAAAGATATTAATTTATCACAGTTATGTTGTGTCAATATAATACAACTACAATACAACATAAATTAATTCACAGATTCATTGCTACATCAACAGAACTACCAAAGAGCTCCTTTATTGAATGAAAAAATAATAATAAAATTCATCTGAAGGAATTAAAAAGTCAGCAATCTTAGGGAAAAGAATAGAAACAGAAAGTAGGAAAGAAGTGGTCTAATAGTATTAAATCTCAAACTATCCTACAAATTAATAATTATCAAAATGATTCAGTGTTGGTTAAAAATAGACATTTTGA
The DNA here is from genome assembly GCF_016433145.1 of Gracilinanus agilis. Lineage (NCBI taxonomy): Eukaryota > Metazoa > Chordata > Mammalia > Didelphimorphia > Didelphidae > Gracilinanus > Gracilinanus agilis. The sequence goes on from NC_058131.1 coordinate 276,761,530, forward strand.
TCATTGAAATAAATTAGATGTGCAGCATACAGAAGAAAGTGAACACAGTAGCCCAAACACTCCAATTACTAGGATAAGAAACCATTATTGACAAAAATTGTTCAAAAACTGGGCAATAATCTGGCAGCAATTAGATTTAGACTAATGTCTCACACCATATAACAAGATAAGCTCCAAATATATACATGATCTAAATGTGAAAGATCACATCACAAGATACAGGATCAAGGAAAATTTTTTCCTTTTGGATCTATAGATAGAAGAGAAGTTCATGACAAAAAGGAGGATAGAAAGGAACATTGAAAAAATAGATAAATTTGCTTATATTAAAATGGGTTTTTAGGTTTTTTCTCTTACAAAAATTCAATGCAGCTAAGATTGGAAAGAAAATAGTTTACTGGAGAAAATATTTTTACAGCAAATTTCTCTCACAAAAGTATTGTTTTAAAGATATATAAGGAATGGATATAAAACTTAATGAGGATAAAAGCCATTTCTTAACTGATAAACTCAAAAGTTATGAAAAGGCAGATTTCAAAGGAAGAAATTCAAGCTATCTATAGTCATATGGAAAAATGCTCTATGTCATTAATCATTATGGGAATTATGAGAGCATCTCAGTGTTTAGGGGAGGATAAAAAAATTTTGCAAAGAGATTTTCAAACCTTAAAGTATTTTATAAATCCTAGCAATTATAATAAGAGAAATGGAAATTAAAATAATCCTGAAGTTCTGTCTCACACCTATCACATTGGCAAAAATGACCCAAAAAGGACAATGATAACCGAGACACTAAAGGAGAACAGACATAATAATGCACTTTTGGTATAGTTGTCCTCCTACAGACTTTCCAACAGTTGTCATTTCTTGAACAAAAATATTTATAATAGCACATTTGCCTTGGCAAAGAACTGGAAACAATGTAGTTGCTCATCAATAGGGAAATGGCTGAACAGATTTAATACCTGTGTGACCTTAGGCAAGTCACTTAATCTCTCTGGGCCTCATTTTCCTTATTTGTAAAATGATAAGGGCTTAATAGCTTATGAGATACAGAATTTTATTTTATTCTGTGTAATGCTAAAGGGAAACATTTAAAGAAACCTGTGAGGACTTATATGAACTGATGTGGAGTAAAATATGTGGAACCATACCAACTTACACAACAGCTAAAAGGAAGAAAAAACACAATGAAGACATAGGAACTCTGATTGACAGAATAAATAACTCCAGAAGCCTGATGCTGACGCATATTTTTGAACTCTTGGTGGAGAGATGATTAACTAGAGGGGCAGAAAGAGAACTATATTTTTAATGACAGGCAATGTATACATTTATTTTATAAGACTGTATTTTGTTGCAAAGGAAGGCTTTGGTAGTAGAGTACAGTGAGAATGATACCATTGAAAAAATACAAAGAAAAAAAAGACTGTCAATGACTCATTAAAAAAATAAACAGAAGAGGGCAAGAGGAAGTTCAGAAACAGCAAACTAACCTCATAGCTTCATGTACAACCCCTCTTTTAAAAAATTATTTTTTTGACTATTGAACACTCATTCTTTGATGTTAGCTTTTATAATCAAAAAAGGAAGCATTTTTTAAAATGGTCTTTCTCTCTGTAACCCCTAACACAATGTGTTCAAAGCATGTGATCAATATCACTTGTTTATAAAGCACTAAGATTATATTCTATTTTAAAAAATCTTTTATTACGAACTTGACAATTATCAAAAAACTAATATTTTAAAACACCAATTAAAAAAGGATTGTATATGAAACCACAAAGTTCTGCAAATCACAATTTGCTCTTAAAAAACATATCAAATGTCCACTATAGCAATAAAATTGACCTCTTTGTGTTCCCTCCTGAATTTTGTTTTATTCTTTGTGTTTTCAAATGTTTTGATACTCTTTTCTTACTTTTACTTTAAAGTTTTATAAATCATTTCCCTCACAAACATTCTATAAAATAGAGACATTTTGCCCCCTTTTTTACATATAGAAGTGATTTGTTCTTAATTATTAATTACCATACTTCAAAATTACAAAAGATTTATAATTTCACTGATGTGAGAACTCTCTCCAATGATTTCCATACCAACCTATGTAGCTTCACCTCATCATGTGGAACTCTTTTTTACGTCTATATCTGTGTAAATAAATCTTCCTTGAAGAGTATTTTCAATGTGGTAGGCACCCCTCTAGTTCTTTCAACATTACATAGATAACACTACAACATTTGGGCTTCCTGTTATTGTATTTTTGCTACATAATACTCCTTTTCCAATCATACATTTCCAGAACGATCCTTTACCACTTTTCCATGTAAAAGTCATCATCAGAAATTACTTTTTGGGTTACCTATGTAAGGGTGAAAAAGGATTTTTTTTGTTGTTCAATACATTAAAAAGATGGTCGCCAGAGGAATGAACAATTATCAAACCTCAATTAAGAATAATATCAAGTCAAAATTGACTTTTATGAAAGTTTATTAATAATTGAGAAGAGAGAGAGGAAATAAGGAAAGTGAAGATATTGAAGCAGTCTCACCAAGGTCTCAGTGACCCAGCTAGCACTCCTCCATGAACCAGAAAAGCTAAAAGACTTCCTTCTCCAGAAGGTCTCCTTCTCCAGAAGCCTTCACCAGTCTTTCGCCAGCCTCCCTTCACCAGACTGCCTTCATGGCTTTTATAGTGGTTTCCTGTTCCTGCCCCTTTTCACAGAGGCCAATCATAGCTTCCAAATTGTCTATCACTGTCCAGGGGATGGTCTTTGTGGGAACTAGTTCGCACCTTCTGGAGGTGTGAATGTTCACCAAAAAGATTTATACTTTCTGAGGGTGTGAACAAGTTTCTGACTGTTTGAGTTAGAAAAAAGAGTGGAACTCTCCAAGTATCTTGTTGGCTTCTCACCTAGCACTAAGTAGGGTATGATTTCACTAAGTGGTTTTCAAGCTTCTCCCACCTAGTTCAAGCTTGTGTGGATTCAAAGTTATTGCCAACCAAAGTGCTAATTCCAACTAGGCAAAGAGAACAAAGGATTCCCTTTTCACAAGTGTGAACTCAAAGATAACAAGAATTCCCTCTTACAATCCCCCCTGTGATTCTTTGGGAGACTAGTCTCTCCAATGAATAATTTTACATAATCAGAAACTACAAAAGTTAGAGATAAGAAGGAAATGAAAGATAGGAAGAGAGAAAGCAAATCAATGTATGCTAAGTGCATTGAAAATAATTAGGGGGCAATCCCCTTTTGGCATAAGATTATACATATGAAATAATTGTGTTCAATCCCCTTAAGTTCAATTAGTTGCAACCCAAAGTTCATTTTGGATCATCTTAATCCAGTGTAGATTCTTGCAGGCATAATTTCTGGATCATCTTGATTTAGTGTAGGTTTCTTCAGACATCTTTCTCCAAATAGTACATTTTCTGGTTTCAAAGTGTTAGCAGACTTCTTTTTATGAAAAATTTTTCTTGAACAAAATTTTAAAGCTTGGATTTTTATAAAAATACAATCCCCCCTGAAGAGGGTATTTAAAAAAGAAACACCCAGATCAGCTCAGAATATGGCATTGAGTTATGGGGTATATTAGTCAATTATCAAAAGAAAAACCAAAAACATAAGAAAATTAAACATTGGGAGAAATAAAAATTCAAAATGAGAATCAAAATATCAAAAATACATGTATGCAAAATTTTTAAGTAAACAAGAATAAATTCATAACAGGCCCTTGTATTAAGATCCAATTAAAGTGAATTCTGTACCATAAATCTGTAGGACAAAATACAGTAATATTGCACTTACCCATTGGCAGCCAAGACTAGAGCAAGATGCCATATCATAAGAGAAAAAAGAACTAGATTTTTATGTTAAAGGGAAGTGTCATTCCCTGGTCTGATTTCACTTCATTCTCAGGGATAGGAGAGCCAGAATGATGATGGCCAATCTTTGATACTTGACTGTCAGTGTAGTACAAAGTGTCCTATGACTTAACATATGTCAAGCACTGCGAGTCTCACACTAGGTTCAAGTCCCTTAGTATTGGCATAGAAGTTCAACAATCCTACTTTTTTTGACCTTGTGCTCCATGGCACTGTGCAGTTTCTCATCAATCCCAATGGGACTGGTTAGTCTCCATGACTTTGTGCTTCTTGCACTGTATGGTAGCTCTGTTGTTATCTTCTTCTGGAATCAGACATAGTCATTAATCATAGTCTTATAATATTTAATAATAAATGACAGGTTACTGTAGTCTAGGGCTTTTGGGATATGCATTAATATTAGAACAAATATGTTTTAAACTTATATTTCTCCAGAATCAAAAATTAATATTGATTATATGTATTTTAAGTATAAGAAATTTAAAAAATGGGAAAAAACAAAATATTCTATTAGAAAAGTAAAAGGCAATAGCAAAATAAAAATTCAGGAATTCAGTGTGTTCCCAAAAATGGTGCCCACTTTTCAATGGACTATTATCTCCAATGCATGTGATATTTGAAAAAAAATCTGTTCCAAGTTCTACAGATGCAGCAAATCTTTCAACCTTGGCTGAGATATTTTTAACAAAATCTGTTACTACCATCATTCCAAAAAGTGGCAGAGGAGCCCAGAAAAAAAACCAAAAACACAAACCTCTGTACTGTTGATGAAAACTCTTATTTGGGTCTAAAATGTCACCAGGAATTTAGACCATTCTGGTGGAGAAGAAGAGTAAAATAAGCTGAAGGGTTAAAAAAATATGCAGAAAGGTATTTAGGCTTCCTGCAAGATGCTCCCTCTTGGGAGCCAGCCAGGGATACCACACTCTGGGAACATCTTCCCAGCTCCTCTGGTATGAGACTGTTATATATCTCATCCATTACATTTTTACAAATGTGGAGGTGGGGAATATATAATAATAACTTCAGCTATTAAGTGAACCTTTACCTCTTGTTACAAGGAACTCAGAGGCAGGTAAATGATCAGATGTAGTGGATATTACTAAATATCTAAAAATTACTTCTGAAAGCTCCCTAAAATCAATTGAGATATTTAGCTCATTAAATTCTCTAAGGATTGTTAATACAGGTTGTACCCAGTTTGATAGAGTCCATCCATCATATATGTGACAATTAACAAACAAAATTAAATCTTAAAACAATCAGTAAATGCAATATAGATGAAAGGATTGGTACTGTGTTACAGAGTCCTATTATGGAGTGGAAACAAAACTAAAAAGAATTAATCATTAAGAAAAAAATGGAGTCTGAAAAGACTTAAAAAGTCACCTCCAGAATCATTAAATTTCCTTCTCCTCCCCAATATCATCATCCATCTAGATTTACTTTGGTCACACCTCTGGGGATCCCCATGCTGGCACTGAGCATAGTGTGGACAAACCCCATATTGGATGTGTTGCAGATTATTCAGACTGTTTATTGATCTTCTCTTAAAGAGAAATAGATGGATGGCCACATAACCTCCTATCATAAGCATACCCAGGAAGAGCGTTAAGTATATCCACTGTGATATATTCTCTGGGATTATGAGCCAATTCAAATACCAAAGAAACAATGTTGTTCCAGCTTGGGAAATGCTATCAAAAATCATTTTGAATGGTTTTCTTGCTTGTAATTCTAGTTTTTGTCAGTAGATGATGCTACGGAGTAGGTTATTCCCTTGGCTAGGAGTTAAGGTTAAGGTGTGAGAATTCACAAGTAAGGGTGTGGTCTTATGTTTTTGGTTTTTCTTTTGATAATTGACTCATACACCCCATAACTCAATGATGTATTCTGAGCTGATCCAGGTGTTTCCTTTTTAAACACCCTCTTCAGGGAAGATTGTATTTTTATAAAAATCCAAGCCTTAAAATTTTGTTCGAGAAAATTTTTTCAGAAAAAGAAGTCTGCTAACACTTTGAAACCAGAAAACGGACTATTTACCTGCAGAAACCTACATTGAATCAAGATGATCCAGAAAAGATGCCTGTAGAAATCTACACTGAATCAAGGTGATCCAAAATGAACTTTGGGGTGCAACTAACTGAACCTGAGGGGATTGAAAACAGTTATATGAATCATAAACTCTTATGCCAAGGGGGATTGCCCCCTAATTGGCTTTTTTGTCAATGTGCCTAGCAAAACTCTCTCTCTTTCTATCTCTTCTACTTACCTCTTATCTCTAACTATTGTAGTTAGAACTTTAGGGGTACAAGATGATTATGCCAAATGATCAATTGGGGAGACCAGTCTCCCAAATGATCACAAGGGGGATTGTGATAATTAGATTAAGTCTACACTGCCTATCTTTAGATTTAATCACCAAAGGTGTGAACAACTCTAATTCTGGGAAGTCCACAATCCTTGTGTGCTAGAGTGGATGACAATCAGAATCATCTGACTGCCCCCTAGGCAGTACTATGAGAATCGTCTATTGTGATTGGACATGCAAATTAGGAGGGAGGTACAGGAAGTGACGCATAAGTGACCCCTTTAAAAAGAGGGAGTTGAGTGAGTGAGAGGTCTTCTGGTGAAGAACGCTGCTAATGAAGGAGCTCTTCTGGTCTGTGGAGGAAGTTGGCATTTTGAACTTAGTGTAGAAGGATCTCTGGTGAGACCTCAGAGGGCTTCCCTCTGAATTGTCATGTGGTAAGTTAGGCTGACTCTCTTTCTCCTCCCTTGGCATTTCTGGAGGCTCTACCCTCAGAGGCCTCTCTTGCCTCTCTAATTGTAAAAGGCATTGTGGATAGAAGCCTTGTTTATTTAACCTTTGTGCCCCTCTGCTGGGCTTCTAAATTCTTACCTGGTCTAGGCCTCTGGTCCAGGTCCTCTCTCAGTTTCCCTACCTTCAACCTTCCTAATTGTAAATAAACTTCTATAAAAGTCAATTTTGACTTGAGATTATTCTTAATTGAGGATTGATAATAGCAATCCTCTGGGGACCATCTTTTAATATATTGAACACATAAAACCCCTTTTTCACCCTTACACTTACAAACTGATTTGTCAGAGGTTATGCCAATATTTCATAATTACACCCCTATAGTACCTCTAGGGTATTCATATTCATATTTAAAATATGAGTTTTTGTCTCTGGAAGCAGCTTTGGGATATCGAACATGTTGCAGAATTTCTAAAAGTCAATTTGTTTTGCTTTCTTTTATTCAATAGACAGCTGGAGGCAAAGAGGCTAGGAATCAGGAAGAACTGAGTTCAAAGCTGACCTCAGACATTTAACTGTATGATCCTGGCTGGACAAGTCATTTAACCACTGTTTGTTTCAGTTTCTTCAAGTATAAAATCAGGATAATAATAGCATCTACCTCCCAAAGTTTTTGTAAGGATCACATGAGATAATATTTGTAAAAAAGAGCTTAGCTCACTGCCTGGCACATAGTAGACATTATATAAATGTTTATTTTTCTCCTTCCCTCAAATTGGAGTCCATTTCACTGTCCATTTGCAATATCTGTCCATTATAGGTAGTTGTAGAGGAACTCACTGGATTCAATGGAATATCATCATCTAAACAATAGATATTCTTCATTCTCTTGGTTTTTTTTTGGTGTGTGGTTATCTGAACACTTTTGAATGGTTGTGGAGCTCACTGAGAAAAACGTGGTGTGTTTGAGGGCATAATACAATAATACAGTGGTGCACTTGCCAGTCCCCCTTAATACTAATGGCTTCCTTCTGAGATTATTTCCATTTTATCTTATCTAAAATTTGTTTACATGTGGCCACCCCCTTTAGAATAGAAGCTCCTTGAGAGAAGTGACTATTTTTTGCATTTCTTTGTATTTCTTTTTTCTTTTTCTTTTTTAAACCTTTACCTTCCATCTTGGAGTCAATACTGTGTATTGGCTCCAAGGCAGAAGAGTGGTCAGGGTAGGCAATGGGGTTAAATGACTTGCCCAGGGTCACACAGCTGGGAAGTGTCTGAAGTCACATTTGAACCTAGGTCCTTTCATCTCTGGGCCTGGCTCTCAATTCACTGAGCTACCCAGCAGCCCCTGTTTCTTTGTATTTCTAATTTCTAAGGAGGAGAATCTGTAGAGAGCTTTCTCTAATTTGGACTCCACACTGCACCCTCTCTATGACAATGTTGAAAACCTTTGGTGAACACTTTTTCTGTGTGTGTGTTTTTTATGCTACATTTGATATTGATAATCATAGATATTGAACAAACCTACTTCTGTGGTCACATCTACGGAAATGTCATAACATATACGGTAGGAGACAGCTTGCTGGAAGCTACATTTTGGTTTACCAAGTCAAATACCTGTATACACACCCACACATCCACACACCTCCACATCCACCCACCCACCCACCCACCCACACCCACCCCAAATTGAGTGATACAATGTATTTTTAGCACCTTTCAGTTACTATGTGCCAACATGGAACAGGAGAAAGAGACCAGAAGAGATAAATCCTCTTCTAATCCCAGGGAAATTCTTCCTTTGAGGTCTGAGCCATAGGAACAAAAGAAGAGACCAGAAATGGGGGTATTCTACTGTAGAAGTGTTTTTTGAGCTATAAACCTATTCTGTAGCAATAGTCTTGGGGTGGTGGGTGCCCTTTCCCTAGTAGGCCATGACAGAGAGCTGGTTCCCTGGGAAAGGGAATAATAACCATCTGCTGGGAATTTCAAAGATTCACATTTAGCTTGTAGGACACAGAAGAATATATCCTGCGCCACCTGCTGGGAACTATAAGGGCAACAATGAAAGATGGTGAAAGGATCTTGTAAGAAAAGTAAATGCTCTCCATCTTCTGGGAGTTAAGAAAAACTGCAAAAGCAGGGTGGCCAAACAGATCTGTGATGTGAGTACCAACCAATGATATTTGCTAACATTACCAGGCAGCAACCAATGACTTTACTGGAAGTGATAGTTGTGGGGAAAAGCAACTCTATTAAGGAACCACATCACGGATTATTACATTTAAATATTAGCCTATGGCTGCCCCTTCCTGGATCTCTACCCAAGGCAGTACGGTAAAGCAATAGAAATAAAAAGGTTATGGAGTGAGGGAGGGGAGTAGAGTTGCTCACTGGTGGTATTATTATACTATATAAACTTCAACAGGTGGCTAAGTGGAATAAGAGCCAGGCATAGAGACAGGAGGTCCTGGGTTCAAATTTCTCTTCAGATACTTCCTAGCTATGTGACCCTGGGCAAATCACTTAACCCTCACTGCCTAGCCCTTACTGCACTTCTGCCTTGGAACTGATACACAGTATTGATTCTAAGATGGAAGGTAAGGGTTTAAAAAAAAAAGTAAAAATAAACTTTGACAAATGTCTTTCTGGTTTCCCTTAACTCTTTTAGAAACCTGTTCATACTTGAGGTTTTTGTGAACTATTGCAGTGGACTTCTGGTTGATCTTTCTGCTTTAAGCCTCTCTTATCTCCAGCCCATTCTCCACTCAGCTATCAAAATGATTTTCCTGAAGTGAAAGTCTAATTATGACCTTACTTAATATAGTGGCTCCTTATTACATCCAGGATCAGATATAAAACCTTCTTTTTGATTTTTAAAGACTTTTATACCCTAGCCCCTTTTACATTTCCACTCTTATAACTTATTCCCTTCCATATACTCCCATCCTTCTCTATGTACTCTACAATCTGAAAAGACAAGACACTCCATCTCCCACCTCAATGTATTTTCACTGACTATCTCCAGTGTCCAGAATCCTTTCCTTCCTCACCTCCATCTCCTGACATCCCTGTTTTCCTTAATGTTTTCGCTAAAATCTCACTTTCTGCAAAAAGCCTTTACCAATCCTCCTTAATGGTAGTGTCCCCCTCAGATTATTTTCAATTTATCCTTTCTTCTTATCTCTAATGCTTAGCAGTCAGTCAATAAATATTATTAGATCCCTACTACGTGCCAGGCATTCTGTTAAGCTCTGAGGATTCAAAGACAGGTAAAAGGCAGTCCCTGCCACTGAGGAGTTCACAGCACCTGGCATTCTGTAGGCTCTTAATAAATGTTTGTTAATTTTCTTATTGACATATTGACATATATGATTTTAAGGTGACTTGGCAATTATATCCTTGTGTGGTTGTAAGATCAATATGGGTACAAGGAGTCGTGAAAGTGAAAAGTCTCCTATAATGAACTTGGACCCTTTGTTTGAGGGAGTAACTTCTGACACAAGGATGCCAACCTTTAGAATCCTAGCTAAAACAACAACAACAAAAAACCAAACAGATTTGAGACTTGTCCTGAAGAAGAGGGAGCTGGGCTCTCTTAAGAGAAAGCAACTGCTTTTCCCCCCAAGGAAGTATACAGGAAAGCCACAGAAACCATTGGGTGAGAGACCATTCAGTAAAATTAGAGGTTGTAGTGGTTGATGGTTCCAGTACTCTCTGAGGGTATTGAGGCAGCTAATTGTGGAGGTAGTAACAATCGTTAGAGAGTTCATCTTCCTAGGTTATATATCTAAGACAAAAAAAAAAGATAATCATTCCTCTCCCCACAATCTGACAAGATCCATCACAATATGACTGCTACTCATTCTTGTTATTCATCTAGGTAGAAACCATAATGCCAAATTTAAAAAAGTCTGAGCTACCCCCATAGACCTATCAGATTGGTTAATATGAAAGAAAAGAAAAATGATAAATGTTGGAGTTGATGTGGGAAAATTGGGACACTAATGCATTTTTGGTGGAGTTGTGAATTGGTCCAACCATTCTGGAGAACAACTTGGAACTGTCTCCAAAAGGCTATAAAATAGTGCATACCCTTTGTTCCAGCAATACCACTACTCATTCTGTATCCCAAAGAGATAAAAAAGGAAGGGGGAGCTATTTGTACAAGAACATTTATAGCAACTCTTTTGGGGGACACAGAAGTAGACATTCATTTTATCTTTTTTCCCTTTTTTATTTAGAAAAATTTTCCTTGGTCACACGATTCATGATTCTCCCCCTTTCCTCCCCACTCCTGAAGCTGACAAGCAGTTCTACTGGGTTATACATGTATCATTGTTCAAAACCGATTTCCATGTTATTCATATTTGCAGCAGATTGATCTTTTAACATCAAAACCCTAATCATATCCATATCGAACCATGTGATTGATCATATGTTTTTCTTCTGCATTTCTGTTTCCACAGTTCTTTCTCTGGATGTGGATAGTGTTCTTTCTCATAAGTTCCTCTGGATTGTCCTGGGTCATTGCACTGCTGCTAGTAGAAAAGTCTATTACATTCTATTGTGCCATTAATGTATCAGTCTCTGTGTACAATGTTCTCCTGGTTCTGCTCCTTTCACTATACATCAATTCCTGGATGTCTTTCCAGTTCACATGGAATTCCTTCAGTTCATTATTCCTTTCAGCACAATAATAATAATAAATAATTCCATCACCATCATATATCACAATTTATTCAGTCACTCCCCAGAAGCAGAAATTTAGAGGATATCCATCAGTTGGAAAATGGCTAAACAAGTTGTGATAAACGATTGTAACAGAACACTGTTGTGCTATAAGAAATGATGAGGAGGATTATTTCAGAAAAACTTAGAAAGACCTACATGAACTGATGTGAACTGAAGCGAGCAGAATCAGTAAAGCATTGTGCACAGCCAGAGCAATATTTTACAATGGTCACCTGTGAGAGACTTAGTTATTCTCAGAAATACAATGATCCAAGATAATCCCAAAGGACTAATGATGAGAAATGATATCTATCTTCAGAGAAAGATAGAACTGATAAAGTCTGAATGCAGATAGAAGCATGCTATTTTTCACTTTCTTTAATTTCTACCATGTTTTTTTTTGTGTATATCTATCTGTTTTCTTCATAATGACTAATATAGAAATGTGTTTTCCATGAATACACATGAATAACCTATATCACATTGCTAACTATCTCAGGGAGGAGGGAAGGAAAAGAAGGAGAAAAAGAATTTGGAACATTAAAAAAAACAACAAAACATGTTAAAAATATTTTTTCATTAATTGGGGAAATATTATTTAAAGAAAGAAACAACACAGCCAAAAGGAACCTAAAAATACTGTCACAGATGACAAAGTCTGGAGTAATAAACTGAAGAGCATAAGGGTACATATTATTTTCCTCCCTATTGCCCATCAAAGACAAAGAAGAGAAAGTTTTTTGGGAAGGTGGTATCTGATGAGTTTTGGACTTCTGTGGACCAGAGTTTAGGAGAACAGGGATGACAGGCTTGTGGACAAAAGTATAGTACAACTAACAAAGTTATTGTCATTAACTTGTGTCTGACTCTTCACGACCCCACTTGAGGTTGTCTTGGCAAAGATATGAGAGTGGCTTGTCATTTCCTTCTCCTGATCATTTTATAGATTAGGAAATTGAGGTCAATAGGGATAAGTCACTTGCCCAGGGTATCACAGCTAGGAAGTATCTGAGATTGGATTTGAACTTGGGGTCTTGCTGATTCCAGGTGGAGCACTGTGTCACTTATCTACCCTATACCTAAGACTGGATTTCTAATCAATAGAACTTTAAGCTAAAAAGAATAGGGAGGAGAGAAAATTCCCCATTATGTATACTCACCAAGGTAGATACCATAGAGAGTAGCTACTACAAGAGAAAAATGGCAGTTAAGACACTAAGAAATTCACAGGAAACAAAAATACAAAAAAAGAGACAGTAATGAAACCTATGACCCAAGATGTCTATATATAAATGCCAAAGCTTAAACAATGAGGACAAGGAATTAGAGGTCCTAACACCAGGAGACAAATCTCAGAATTATCAATGAAATTTGGTGAGATGATCAATTAAGCGATAAGAAGGATTAAGTACTTCCTATGTTTCAGGTACAGTGCTTGCTAATCTCTTGGGAGACTAAGAAAAAGCAAAAACAATCCCTGCTTTCCATAAACGTATATTGCAGTGGAGGAGACAAGTACATATATAGGTTTATTCAAAAGACTTACAGAAGAGATACAAGGTAACTTTACGGGAGAAGGCATCAGTAGTTGGGGGCAGAGTCCTACAGAAGACTAATAGAAAGTAGAACTTGACTACAGACCCTTGACATTTATCATTTTCCTTTTTGGTCATCTTTGCCATCTGAAGGGCACGAGGTTGAATCTCAGACATGCTTTAATTTTCATTTTTCTAAATAGTATTTTGAACTATTAAATAAATAAAACTACTAAATAGTAGTTTTTTCATAGACCTATAAATAGCCTGGATTTCTTCACATAACAACTGTTTTCCATATCCTTCAACCATTCACAATTGGGGAATGACTCTTTTTTTCCTTACAAATTTGAATATGTTCCTGATAAAACTTTGAAATGAGACCTCTAGCCAGAAAAATTGCTGCAAAGATTTCTCCCTAGTAAATTATACCCTTTTTAAATCTTAGCTTTATTATGTTTGTGTGAAAATCTTTAAATTTTATGTAATCAAAATTACCTGTTTCACTTTCTATGATACTCTTTATTTTGTTTGGTCATGAGATTTTCTCTTATTCATATATATATGAAATGTATTTTTCCAATGTCTCTCTGATTTGTTTATTTAAAAATTCTTTTTTCGATACTTATCTTCTGTCTTAGAATTACTACTCAGTATTAGTTCCAAGAAAAAGAACAAGTGCTAGGCAAGTGGGGTTAACTGACTTGTCCAAGGTCACACAGCTAGGAAGTGTCTCAAGTCAAATTTGAACCCAGGACCTCCCATCTCCAGGCCTGGTTTTCTGTCTACCTGCCTCTCTCTGATTTATAATGTCACCTTTTAAACATAGGTCACATACCCATTTAGGGCTTATCTTTGTATAAAGTGTAAGGTATTGGTCTAACTCTAATTTCTTCTATACTGTTATCCAATTTTTTTTTCCAGAAGTTTTTGTCATAGTGAGTTTCTACCTCAATAGCTGAGGTCTTTATGTTTAACACATAGTAGGCTACTATAAATATTTGCTTCTACATAATGTGTGCTGTCCATCGCACTGATTAACTCTCTTCTTTTAAAAAAAGTACCAAATTATTTTTATTAATTATTGATTTGTAGGATAATTTGAGATCTGGTGCTGCTAGGCTCCCTTCATTCTCATTTCTTTTCATTATTTATCTTGAGATTCTTACCTTTTTTCCCCATGTGAATTTCATTAATATTTTTCTCATTTTAAAAAGTAATTTGGTGGTTGATTGAAATTGAGGGAATTATGGGAATTGAGTGAACTACACTGACTCCATCTTGTGACTCAATTCTAAGCCTAGTTCAGTTTCCCTTCTATTCAATTACATATCTAGTCCAATTTCTGTCTTGTGAGAAAAGTTTATTTAATTACAGGTCCAATTAGTAGGTGTGTCTTTATTTCTGTAAGCAGTTGTTTATATGTGTGTTTTCAAAATTCTTCTATGTGTCTTAGAAGGCAGATGCCCAAGTATTTTCTAAATTCTATAATAACTTTAAATTAAAACAATCAAGAGCATCTATATACAATTGGTAAACCTGTAAATGGGGTACAACCATTCTGGAAAGCAATTTGGAATTACAAACAAAAAGTGACTAAACTATGCATGCCCTTGGATCCAGCTGTACTACTGCTAGACATATAACAAAAGGGATTAAAGAGAAAATGATCCTTTATGGACAAGAATATTTATAGCAGCTCTTTTTGTGTTGGCAAAAACTGGGAACTAAGTGAACAATGAAGAATTGAGGAATGCTGAATAAGGTGTGGTATATGAATGTGATGGCACACAACTGTGCTGTAAGAGATGGGGAAATAGATGATTTCAAATGAGACCTCTTCAAATGTATATGAGTTGATTCAGCATAAAGTAAGCAGAACTAGACAAATAATTTGTACAATAGCAACACTGTAAAAACAAATAACTTTGAAAGCTGTAACAACTAGGATCAATGCAATGACCATTCATGATGCCAGAGGACTGGAGATGAAACATGCTCCTCATTACAGATACAGCACAGCATGGGTGCAAAATAAGACCCATATGTTTTCAAATCTATCTACTGAGGCAATTTGGTTTATTTGACTATGCATATTTGTTATAAGAAAGTTCTTCCCCATCCCAAGGGAGTAGGGAGTTGGAGATAAAGAAAACAATTCTCTATTTGTTTATTTGTTTTTTTAATACTGGGGAAGGAGGGGAAAGAGTGTTACAGATGTGAAATGTTAACTTGCACTTTCAGATAATCACTGCGTTATTAATTTTACTTAACTGTTTTACTTTGTGACAAGAGACCTTTTATGGAGTAGAAGTAATCCTTAAATACTTGTAACATTAAAAACAAAACACATCAATAAAACTTAAAAAAATAGTGTTGGAACTGAGTTTTGAAGTAAGCTTGGGATTCTGTTAGGTGCAGATGAGGAGGGAGAGTGTTTGAGACATCAGGGACAGCCAACTTAAAGGTCCAGAGAAAGGAAATGGAGCAATAAGTTGGCCAGTCTGCCTACACTGTATAGTACATGGAAGGGAGCAATGTACAAGAAGACTGGAAAGACAAGGAGCAGCCAGGTAAAAAATTTTAAATGCCATATTAAAGAGCTTATATTTGATTCTAAAGGTAATGGGATTTTATTAAGTTAGAGAGAGACAAAGAGGGAGGAAGAGATGGAGATAGACAGATAGAGAGATAGAGAAAAAGAGAGAGGGGAAAAAGAGAGAGAAGAAAAAGAGAGAGGAGGGGGAAGAGAGAATGGAAAAGAGAGAGAAAAAGAGAGAGATGATAAGGACTTAAAGTTGGATGCTAGTCTGAATGGAGAAAAGGAAACATATACAAGAAATATTGTGGAGTTAGAAATGCATGATTTGACAAATGACTGAACGCATGAGGAGGCTAAAATTGAGGAGTTGAATGATGTTTTGGGCTTTAGTGACCAGAACAGTGGTGCCACTGATAAAAATAGAGAACACCTGAAGAGGGATACATTTTGAATGGAAACATAATTAGTTCTGTTTTGAATATGTTTAGTTTGAGATATGTATAGAACATCCAGAATGAAGTATCTACTATATAGTTGGTGAAGTAGGGCTAGAATTCAGGAGGGAGACTAAGAGAGGACAAATAGATCTGGGAATTATCTGTATAGAGAGTATTGAAGGCCTAGATGATAAGATACCCAAATGAGAGAGTATAGAGAAATAAGAGAAGAGAGCCAAGGATGAATCTTTGCATGATAGCCACAGTTAATGGGTGTGCCAAGAATGAAGAGTCAGCAAAGGAAACTGAGAAAGAGTTCTCAGGTAAGAGAAGAACCAGGATAGAGGCAGTGCCATGAAAACCAAGAGAGAAGTTAGAGAGGACAAAAAAAGATAAGGATTTGGAAAGGCCATTATGTTAGACAATGTGCCTCTATGTGGTTATGCCTTATTCATAATAAAATAATAAAGGGGAAGAAATGGAGCTTTATATTAAGAAAACATACTCATACGAGGAAATCTACATGGAAGGTATTTGCCTGAAGATCAATAGTTGTTGCTTAGTCATTTCAATTGTATCTGACTCTTTGTGACCTTATTTGGGGCTTTCTGAGCAAAGATACTGGAGTGGTTTACTATTTCCTTCTCCAGCTCATTTTACAGATGAGGAAATGGAGAAAAACAGGGTTAAATGATTTGCCTGGGCTCACACAGCTGGTAAGTGTCTGAGATCAGATTTGAAATAAGGTCTTCTGGACTCAAGGCCCAGTGCTCTATCCACTTTGCCTCCTATATATCCACACAGGAAGATGAGTCTTCCTGACTCCAGGCCTGGCACTCTAGCCATTATGCTACCTAGCTGATCAATAGGGGAAGAAATGAAGTATTTTGTTACCAGAATATAACATACAACTTGGATAGGAAGAGGAAATAGAAGCGTTCTGGAAATAGATCATAGGTTTGACATAGAGACATGATAAAGTAATGATGGGAGATTTCAATTATTTAGACATATACTGGAGCTCTTTCCCTTCCAAAATCAGAATGAGTAATAATTCTTTTTTTATAAAAATAAAACCTTTATATTGGTTCCAAGGCAAAAGAATAGTAAGGGATAGGCAAAGTGACTTGCTCAGGGTCCCATAGCTGGGAATATCTGAGTCTAGATTTGAACCCAGCATCTCCCATCTCTAAGTCTGGCTCTCAATCCACTAAACCACCTAGCTTTCCCCAAATAACTTCTTGACTCGTCTTAACGAAAAGTTTCACCTTCAAAAGGCAGAGGAAACAATAATTAGAGTTTAGTTTTCATTAATAAAGAGTAGTTACTACTACTAAGTGGTTACTAAATTGATTATGGAAAATTTGAGGGAGAGTGAATACCTCTTCCTGAAGTGATAAAGAAGATGAAATTGAAGAAGAATCTTAAATTAAATTTTTGGGAAAAGATATTCCAAAGTGTAGAATACGTAGGATGCTATGGACCGAAATTCTACTGGTGAAACCAGTACAAAAGGAATGGGAAACTTTCAAGGATGAATTTTTTGCATTGGACCTAAAGCGGGAAGATGTGGATTAAAATCCTGCCTCAGATACTTACTGGTTGTGGGACCCTGGACACTTGTTTCAGTTTCCTTATCTGTAAACTGGGGATAATAGTAGTACTTGCCTCATAGGGTTGTTGTAGGAACCAAATGAAATAATGTTTGTAGAGCAATTTGCAAAACTTAAAACTGCAATTTAAATACTGGCTATTACTACATTATTATTATTATAACACAAAGGGAAATAATTCCAATAAGGAGGAAAAATAGGATTTGTCTGATGATTCTAGTATGGATGCCCAAGGGACTTGCCAACCAACTCCAATTTTTATGAGATATATATAGTAAATAAGAGTATAGTACAGTAGTATGAAAGCAATATCAGGAATACTAAAGGTAAGAACGAATTATGGTTATTGGGAAAAGCTAAAGTCAGTAACAATCCTTTTTTTAATTGAAGTTTAAAAAAAACCTTACATTTCAAAAATATCCTACTCCCTACCCTCAGAGAGCAGTCTGCTATAACCTTAGAGGTGGGGGGAAGACAAACAGTTCTTCAAATTAACCCCCACAACTATTGAGAATGATAATATATGTTCCATACTAATAGTCTCCCTACTTCTGCAAAGAATGGAGCAAGTTATACTTCTCATCTCTTGTCTAGAGCCAAGCATAGTCATTTTAATTACACAGCATTCAGTTTCAAATTTTTGCTTTTTTCCATTTGTGTTGTCAGGGTGTAAATTGTTTTCTTTTTCATTCTGCTTACTTCACTTTAAATTAGTTCATCTCTTCCTCTGCATCTTAGTATTTTTCATATTCATGATTTCGTACTACCCAAAGACATTCCATTATATCCAGGTATGATAGATTGTTTAGCTCTTTCCCTTATTGATTCATTTCTCCTTTTTTGTCTTTTTTCTTCCATATTACAAAATGTGCTACTATAAATATTTTGTTGTATATGGAACCTCTTTATCTTGGAATGCCTTAGAGCATATACCTGTCGGGAAGATATCTAGGTCAGAGTTATATGAACATTTCAGTCATTTTAAAAAATTATTCTGCAAAACACATTTCCATATTGACCATTATTGTAAAAGAACACTCATACAAAACCAAAACCCCCAAATAAAACCATAAACACACTGATGTAAAACATAGTATGCTTTCATCTACCCC
Source organism: Gracilinanus agilis (assembly GCF_016433145.1). Classification (NCBI taxonomy): domain Eukaryota; kingdom Metazoa; phylum Chordata; class Mammalia; order Didelphimorphia; family Didelphidae; genus Gracilinanus; species Gracilinanus agilis. Next base: position 276,780,152 of record NC_058131.1, read on the forward strand.
CATCCAACTCCAACAGTTCTCTCTATGGAGGTGGATAGCATTTCCCAACATAAGCCCTTTAGAATTGTCCCAGCATTGCTGAGAATACAAGTTTTCACAATTGATCATCATACAATATTGCTATTCCTGTGTACAGTGTTCTCTTGGTTCTGCTTATTTTACTCTTCATCAGTTCCTATAAACCTTTCCAGCTTTTTCTGAAACCATCCTGCTTATCATTTCTTATAGCACAATAGTCTTCCATCATCAACATGTACCACAATTTTTTCAGTCATTCCCCAATTGATGGACATCCCTTCAATTTCCAATTCTTTGCCACCACATTAAGAGCTGCTAGAAATATTTTTGTACAAGTAGGTTCTTTCCTTTTTTATGATCTCTTTGGGATACAGACCCAGTAGTGGTATTACAAGGTCAAAGGGTATGCTCAATTTTGTGGTCCTTTTAAAGTCATTTTTTAAAAAGTATAATTTCAAATTACTTTGCAATGTGGTTGAAATAATTTATAGCTTTGCCAAAAGCATATTGGTGCAGGGCAGAGTGAAGATAATGGAATAAGGAACTATTTTTTTTAATCCCTTACCTTCCAATTTAGTTTTTTTTAATTTTATTTTTTAGAAAAAAAATTTCCATGGTTACATTATTCATGTTCTTATTCTCTCCTCCACCCCCAAAACCCTCCTCCCATAGTCGACGTGCATTTCCACTGATTTCTTCATGTGTCATTTATCAAGACCTATTTCCATATTATTGATAGTTGTACTAGGGTGGTCGTTTAGAGTCTACATCCCAAATCATGTCCACATCAACCCGTGTGTTCAAGCAGTTGTTTTTCTTCTATGTTTCCACTCCTGTAGTTCTTCCTCTGAATGTGGGTAGCGTTCTTTTCCATAAATCCCTCAGAATTGTCCTGAATCATTGCATTGCTGCTGCTAGTATAAAAGTCCATTACATTTGATTCTAACACAGTGTATCAGTTTCTGTGTACAATGTTCTTCTGGCTCTGCTCCTTTCACTCTGCATCAATTCCGGGAGGTCATTCCAGTTCATGTGGAATTCCTCCAATTTGTTATTCCTTTGAGCACAATAGTATTCCATCACCAGCATATACCACAATTTGTTCAGCCATTCCCCAATTGAAGGACATTCCCTCTTTTTCCAGTTTTTTACCACCACAAAGAGCATGGCTATATTTTTGTACATGTCTTTTTCCCTATGATCTCTTTGGGGTACAAACCCAGCAATGGTATGGCTGGATCCAAGTACCTTCCAACTTAGAATCAGTGCTGTGTATCACTTCCAAGTGTAAGAAAATATAAGTAAGGTAATGGGGTCACCAGGGATATTACAATAAACTAAGTGGTTTGTGGGAACATACTCTAGGATTTTTGAGAGACTGGACCAGGGTGAAGAGACCAGAGTTTACTGGATTTCCACAGGAATGGCAGTTGATCTTAACTGTCACCCAGCTTCCACTAGACCAGAGTATAGTAACAGGCTAACAAGGTAAAGGGGACTTAACAGTTTTAATTATGTTAGACTAAAAGGTGGGAAAGGATTTCTATACTTAAAATCTAAGGGATAAAACCACAGGGCAATGGGAGGACTTATTCTATTCTTATCTAAGTGATCTAAACTAACAGGGCCCAAGGAGCTGTAAATGGAGTCTCTGGGTTTCTGCCTCAAACCTGGAACCTGCCAGGCTTGAGTACAGCTATGGCTTTGTGGCTTTGGGATTCTCACTGCAATCCACTGATGATCTCTGGATGCCACGAGTCAAGATGATCTCAGGTACCAGGTAGAGAGGGTTCTGCTTGAAGCACCGTCCTCCAGTTTTCAAACTTCTCCTCCTCTCTTGGCTCTGTAGATTTGTCCTTTTCTTAGATGCCACACTACACAGGATCCCAGGAGAAAAGAGGAAGCAGGGTGTCCTTTGCTCTGAGGTTTCCAAGGCTGGCAACAGTTTTGCCCACCACTAATGGAGTCCACGCTCAGGGCACAGACTTCCTCCTCCTTCATTCCAACCTGGAATTCCCAGCTCCAGCTCCTTCCTGCTAGGTACAATTTAATTTCTAATAACTAGCTAATCTCATCTTACTCATAACACAAGGCAGAAGAAAAGTGGTAAGGTCTAGGCAATTGAGGTTAAGTGACTTACCCAGGTTCATATAGTTAGGAAACATCTGGGGTCAGATTTGAACTCAGTACCTCCTATCTCTAAGCCTGGTTCTCTATCTACTGAGCTGCCTCTGAGAGTGATCATCTACCAACATACCTCATACATAACAATTCAGTGGAGGGGACAGTGGAGATGAGTGAACAACACTGTATACAGTAACAGCAATATTATACAATGATCAACTGTGAATGACTTAGCTTAGCTATCTGCAGCAATATAACGATCTAAGACAATTCTGTAAAGATATTTCATTTTAACAATTACACGTAATAATTTTCCACAGCCATTCTCTGAAGTTCATATGATCCAAATTGGGTCTCTCCTTTCCTTTGGACACTTCCCTGCTTGGAGATAAGTATTTCAATCTGGGTTATACATATGTTATCATGCAAAACCCACTTCCATTGTTCATTTTTGTAAGAGAATAATTATATGAAACCCAAACCCCCAAGTAAAAACTCAAATAAATGAAAATTAAGTGAAAAATTCCTTGCTTTGATCTGCATCCTAAATCCAACAGTTCCTTCTCTTGAGGTAGATAGAAGTCTTTGTCCTAAGATCTAAGACAGTGCTGAAGAATCACTACCCATCTTCAGAGAAAGAACCGATGGAGTCTGAATGCAGACTGAAGCATACTTAAAATTTTTTTTTCTTTATTATTCTTTTTTGTTGTTGTTGGCACTTACTTTTGTAACATGGCAGTTTTATATGACTGCACATGTATAATCTATATTAAATTGATTGTCTTCTCAAGGAGCAAAGTGTGAGGGAGGGATAAACTCTGGAAATCAAAATTTTTAAAAAATGTTAAATTTTTTTGTTTGTATGTAATTAAGAAAAAGATTAAAATTAAGTGAAAAAATTAATTTCCCAAGAAAAAAAATCCCAGGAGTAAATGGATTTATAAGTGAATTCTACCAAACTAAAGAACAATTAATTCCAATACTGCATATACTTTTTGAAAAAAGAAAGAAAGAAAGAGTACTACCAAATTTCTTCTATGACATAAATATGGTCTTGATACCTAAACCAGGGAGAACCAAAACAGAGAACAAAGCCTATAGATCAGTTTCTCTGATGAACATTGCTGCAAAAAATGTAAATAAAATACCAGCAAGGAGATTATAGTACAGTATCAAAAAGATCATATTCTATGATCAGAGTGAATTTATACTAGGAATTCAGGGCTGGTTCAATATTAGGACAACTATAAGCGCAATTGACCATATCAAAACAACAGCAAAAATTATGTGATTATTTTAATAAGATGCAGAAAAAGCTTTTTTAAAAATGCAGTGCCCATTCTCTTACACACACACACACACACACACACACACACACACACACACACACACACACAGAGAAATAAATGGGACTGTCCTTAAAATGATAAGTAGTATCTATATAAAACCAAGAGCAAATATTATATATAACGGATATAATCTAGGAGCCTTTCCAATGTCACTATTATTCAATATGGTACTCAAAATGCTAGCTATGGCAATAAGATAAAAAAAAGCAATCAAAGGAATAAAGCTAGGCAAAAAGGAAATAAAACTATTAGTTTTTTACAGATGATAAGATGATTTATCCACAGTACCCTAATGAATCAACTAAAAACTAATTAAAGCAACTTCAGTAAAGTTACCAAACATTTTTTTAAAAATCCACTCAAATCATCATATTATCAACAAAATCCAGCAAGAAAAGATAGAAAGAGAAATTCTAGTTAAAATAACTATAGACAGTATAAAATAATTGGAAGTCTACCTGCCAAAACACACACAGGAATTATATGACTATAATTACAAAATACACAAATATAGATCTAAATAATTAGAAAAATATTAATTGTTCATGAATATGTCAAGCCAATATAATAAAAATGGCAATACTATCTAAACTAATTTACTGTTCAGTGTGATACCAATCAAATTCCCAAAGAATTACTTTGCAGAGCTAGGAAAAAATAATAACAAAGTAATATCTAGAGGAACAAAAGGTAAAAAATATTAAGAGAATCAATGAGGAAAAAATGAGAAGGAAGGGGGCCTCACAATACCAAATCTCAGATTATACCATAAAGCTGTAAGGATCAAAACAATTTGGTACTGGGTAAGAATTAAGAGGTTGATCACTGGAATAAACAAAGTGCATAACATATACAAATAAATGAGTACAATAATCTAGTGTCTGACAAACCCAAAGATCCTAGGTATTGGGACAGTAACTCTCTATTTAAACAAAAACTATTAGAAAAACTGGAAAGTAGTTTGGGAGAAACTAGATATAGACCAGTATCTCATACCATTTACCAATTTAAGTTCAATTGGGTACATGACTTACACAAATGGATGATATAAGCAAATTAGTGGAGCATGGAAGAAATTACCTGTCACATTTATGGATGGAGAAAAATTCATACCCAAATGAAAAAGAGGTTTGCAGATGGTAAAATGGATAATTTTGATTACATTTCATTAAAAAGGGTATATGTTGTAACCAAAATTAGAAGGAAAGCAACAAACTGGGAAAACATTTTTATAACAAAATTCTCTGACAAAGGTCTAATTTCCCCAATATATATGGAACTAAGTCAAATTTACAAAAAAATCAAGCCATTCCCCAATTGGCAAATGGTCAAGGGATGTGAATAAGCAGTTTTCAGATGAAGAAATCAAAACCATCAATAAACACATGAAAAAGTGTTCTAAATTTCTCCTGCTTAGAGAAATGAAAATCAAAACAACTCTGAGATATTACCTTACATCTAGCAGATTGGCCAAAGTGACAGCAAAGGAAAATAATAAATTTTGGAGGGGATGTGGCAAAATTGGGTTGTTAATGCACTGCTGGTGGAGTTGAGAATAAGGAAAATTACTTGTACAAAAGTATTTATTGCGGGGCAGCTGGGTAGCTCAGTGGAGTGAGAGTCAGGCCTAGAGACAGGAGGTCCTAGGTTCAAACCCGGCCTCAGCTACTTCCCAGCTGTGTGACCCTGGGCAGGTCACTTGACCCCCACTGCCCACCCTTACCACTCTTCCACCTATGAGACAATACACTGAAGTACAAGGGTTTAAAAAAAAGTATTTATTTGCATGCTTTTTATAGTGGCAAAGACTTGGAAAATGAGAGGGTGTCCCTTGATTGGGGAATGGCTGAACAAATTGTGGTATCTGATGGTGATGGAATACTATACTGGAGGATTTCTGTGTGAACTGGAAAGACCTCCAGGAATTGATGCGGTGTGAATGGAGCAGATCCAAGAGAACATTGTACACAGAGACTGATACACTTCAGCACAATCAAATGTAATGGACTTCTTTACTAGTAGCAATGCAAAGACCCAGGACAATCCAGAGGGACTTATGAAAAAGCATGCTATCCACTCCAGAGAAAGAACTGTGGGAATAAAACACAGAAGAAAAACCTATGATTGATTATGTGGTTTGATGGATATGACTGGAGTTTTGGCTTTAGAAGAACACTATTAGAAATATGGATAACATGGAAATAGGTTTTGAACAATGACATGTATAAACCAGTGGAATTGCTTATCAGCTCCAGGAGATGGGAGGGAAAGAACATGAATCCTGTAACCATGAAAAATATTCTAAATAAACTTGAAAAATTAAATAAAATCTCTATTTTGTGTTTATTTTAAAAGTGGGAGGGGTATATGTAGATAAAACCAATGTGGCTGAAATGAGACAAAAAGCAGGAAATGGAAAAAAAAAATCTTTGCAGCAAATTTCTCTAATAAAGGTCTTGTACGTTAAATATATAATGATCTGAACCAAATTTTTTAGAACAAGAGCCATTCACCACTTGATGAGTGGTCAAGAAATATGATATTCACAGGAAGTTTTCAGAGGAAGAAATCAAAATTGGCAATAGTGATGAGAAAAAAAAATGTTCTAAATCACTAATGACTAAATAAATGCAAACTAAAACAACTCGGGGATCCCTTCACAGCTATCAGATTGACGAAGGTGACAAAAGGAGAAAATAACAAATGCTGGAGAGGATTTTGAAAACACGCACACTGATGCACTATTACTGGAAATGTAAACTAGACCAACCATTCTGGAAGGCAATTTGGGACTATTCCCCAAAAGCTATCAAACTTCATACCCTTAGATTCTGCAATACTGCTATTAGGTCTATACCTCAAAGAGATAAAAGAAAGCGAAAAAGAACTCATATATACAAATATATTGAACTGAAAACTGAGAAGATGCCTATCAATTTGAAAATGGCTGAACATAGGATGGAATACTATTTTGTTGTCAGAAATGATGAAAAATAATAGGAAAACTTGTGTGGAAATTGATTATAACATGTAATTTGTAATAAATAAACAAATATTTAAAAAAATTTTTAAATGATGAAGAGAAGTACAGCTGAGTGGTTCAGTCAATAGAGAACCAGATCTAGAGATGGAAAGTCCTGGATTCAAATCTGTCCTTGAACATTTCCTAGCTGTGTGGCTTGGGCAAGTCACTTGCCTAACCTTTCCTGTACTTCTTCCTTGGAACCAATACTCATTATTGATGCTAAAATGGAAGGTAAACATTTAAAAAGGGAAAGGAAGGAAGGAAGGAAGGAAGGAAGGAAGGAAGGAAGGAAGGAAGGAAGGAAGGGAGGAAGGAAGGAAGGAAGGAAGGAAAAGAAAAAAATTGGTAAGATTTGTATAGATAAAGTCAAGTGAGCAGACCAAGGACAGATTTAACAGTAACAATATTATTAAGATGTTTGGCTTTGAAAGATTTGTAACTCTAGGCAGTACAATGACCAACCATAATTCCAAAGGACTCATGAGGAAACATTCTATCTATCCAGACAGAGAACCAATGGACTTTAGAATGCAGATGGAAGCATATTTTCTTCTCTTTTTCAAATGCTTTTTTTGAGGGGAGGGAGTGGGAGTGGGGAGAACATGACCAATGCAGAAATTTATTTCCTATGTCTATATATATTCATAATGAGTTTTGTTTTTCTTGCACGCTTAACAGGAGGGAGAGCAGGAGAAGAGAGGGAGTATATCAAACTGAAATGAAAATAAATTTTAATTTGAAGTTTTAAAAAAATGTATTGATGTGCCTGCCTTTCCACAAGTACTTCAACACTGATTATTCCTATCTTTTATTATCTTTTCTAATTTTGTGAGTGTGAGGTAAAAACTGAGGGCTGTTTTGATTTGCTTTCTTCTTTTTTGTATTTGTGATTTGGAGCAATCTTTTCACGATTGTTTATAGTCTTCAATTCTTCTTTTAAAAATTGATAAGTATTATCTATCCTTTGACTAATCATCCATTGGGAATAGTTTTAATATATTTATATTATTTTCCTTTTCCTTTTAGATATCAGACCCTTATTACAAATATCTGATGCAAACTTCCTCCCATTCCCACCCCTCCTCAGGCTTCTTACTCAAGTTTCATTGATTTTGTTATTGTGAAAACTTTTCAATTTTATGTAATTGAAATTACTTCTGTTATCTTTTATAATTGCCTCTATCCCTTGTTTGGTTTAGAACAGTCCCATTAGCCAGAGTTGTGAAAGATGATCTGATTCTTTTCTAGTTCTTTTTTTTCAAAATAGTTTATATTCTAATAGAATAGTCTATTCATGCTATGTCTCAATATTTAGGTCACAGATCTATTTTGAGTAATGTAATGTAATAATATAATATAAGTAATATAATGAGTATATGGTAAAGATGTTGTTAAAATTTCCACCTGACCCCTATCTAGTTTCCCTAAGAGTTCTTGTCAAGGATTTCTATCTTAATTAATTTATGTTTTCAATTTTATAGAACACTAACTTATTTCAATTGGTTTTGATTCTTCTTATTTAAGTCTGTCTCACTGATCTCTTCTATTTTCCAGTCAGTATCTAAAAGCTATAATGGTACTGCTTTATTGTATTGTTTGAACTCTGGATATGCTATTGACTATTCCTAATTTTAAATAACTATTTCCCTCGGGATTCTAGACCTATTGTTTCTTTGAATATGTTTTATTTTTCCTAGTTGTATAAAGTATTCCTTTAGTAGTTTGACTGGTATAGCTTTAATTCTATAAAATTATTTAAATAATATAATTTACATCATTGTCATGGCTCAGCAATGAGTACTCTCAATTAAGTCATTCCTTATTTCTTCAAGAAATGTTTTTTAATCATAGCTATACAAGTCTTGAGGATATAAGAGTATGCTGACTCCCAAAAATTTTATGCACTTTGTAGTATTTTGAATAAAATTTCTCCTATTATTTCCTCCTGAATTTTGTAATTGCTATTATGGTGACTACAGATTCTTGGAGTCCTTATGCCAATTCCTATTCCCACTGACAATTTAGATCCCCAGAGCAAGATGGCTATCTGAGAGGAGGAGAAATTTTTCTAACACTGTCAGCTTGAGTCCCTATTCTGGGAGGTTCTCTCTAATGACAGTCACAGTATCTCTCCATATCATTAACACCATTGATTAGAGTCCTACTATCAGTTTAAATAATGAATATCAATTAACTTTTATAAAGGACTATTTCCTGAAAAGATGTAACAGCAGCAAGCTTTAAAAAAAATTTTTTTTTAAAGTGCCAGGTCAGAAAAACTTTCTCTCCTCTACCACCTTATTATATAGGGAGTGGGCTCAAACTTAAGGCACTTGCTAAAAAAGTATTTGCCCTTACTAAGGGGTATTTTTATTTTTTATTTTTTCCAATTAATTAATTAATTAAGAATAGTTTTCCATGGTTACATGATTCATATTCTTTCCCTCTCCTCTTCCCTCCCCCCCTCCCAGAGCTAACATGCAATTCAACTGGGTTTTACATGTTATTGATCAAGACCTATTTCCATATTATTAATATTTGCAATAGAGTGATTGTTTAAAGTCTACTTCCCCGATCCTATCCCAAAGGGTATTTTTAAATGTAGCAAAGGCCCTAGATTAATCATTCCCTTGCTGGAAGATGTCATTTGGCTACTGAGCTGATCCACTCCTAAGCTGGATCAAGAAAGTTGCTCTTCAGAGTTGTACTTGCTTACCAGGCTTGGCTACTGGCTACTGGCAAGCTCTGGTATGGACTCCAGTAATCGGACATCTGTGTCTCCAACATATTGAATGAAGATCATAATCCCTGGTGCCAAAAGAAAGAAGACACAAACAAGAAGTGGCCCCCTCCTCAATCATAAGCTAGCCCAGAAGGCCATACACTCAAGGGCCAGCAAGGGTGTGGATGGGGAAAGGGTATACCCTTCTAGTGGCCTTCTGGGGATCACAATCCTGTTCTTACACCATCAGGGAGGAAAGTGAATGAGATTCTCTACTTGGACCTTTTGTGTGCATTCTCATTCTAGTTCAGAAGCAAACAAAAGCCATTTAATCAGTGAACAAGAAATAGCTACTAAACATCTGTTCATGCTCTGAAATAGAGAGCTGATCCTCCCACATTCCATGTCATCACACACTTCCAGAAGACAGATCCCTAAACATCTCCTTGGATTTTCTGTCTCCCATTACACAATGTAGAAATGCTACTGGCTTCTATGGGTCTACTTTGTATCATTTACCAATTTCTACTCTGACATGTCACTGGCTCTGCCAGCAGAGCTCAAACTCTGACAGATCATACCATGCTAGAAAGGCTTCAAGGCTGGCCCCAATCACAGATTAATTCTGTATTCTGAGCACTATTTTGGACAAACTCATGGAGATACACATCATCAATTAGCTAATCATCTAATATTAATTTTTATAACATGGTAACTCATGAAACAAAGAAAAAAATTTCTTCAACCTGTCTGGTTCCCTTCTGTTTCTCCAATGGAAGGGGCTGGATGGTATAAAAGAGTTCAAAACTAAGAATCAGTTTTAACAACATCATCGAGCTTAAATTTGACTGTTGGTATTTTAAATGTCAGATCTTTGCCCAGTGACCAGCAAATGGGCCTATTGCTAGAGAAATTGAATCATATCAGTCCTGACATTCTTACTACAAATGGAACCAGAAGAAAACAAGTAGAAAGATAGCTCACAGGTACTCCTCGAAGAGACAAAGAAAGGAATTTAGGAATAACAGACTACAGATTCATGAAGGCTAGGATTAGAATTTGCAGAAAAAGAAACAAAATGAAACAAGAAGAAGGTATAATAATTAGAAAAATATGGCACGTTATTAAATGGATTTAGCCCTAAACTAGTAAGTGCTATTGAGTTAATTATTTAAACGGGTTATTAAATTTTTTTAATGGGAAATAGATAAGAGAAGCAACTCCAGTACCAACACACTATAACAATTTCATCCAGATGTTAAACTAAGATAAGTTAATTGACATATGAAGTCTAAAAGAGCCCAGAAAACAAACTTAGTCAGCAAAAATATGACTTTATTTCCATGTGGAGAGAGATGACTGCCAAGATGAACAGCAGGTTAGAATAGAAGTTCTTCAGCAAAATCTTATAAAGAAAGATAGTGGATAATTATGAGAGGTATTATTTTATAAAGCAGAAAGAAGCAATGGACAGTAAAGCTAGTTTAGAGAAATCCTGACAAGATCTCCAACTAAGCAAAGTCATTCCAAAAATATTCATGCATAAAAATGGAAGGATGACTACAACAGAAGAAAAATAGAAAATATTTGCAAAATTCATTTCAGCATCAAGAATAGTGGAACCATCACACTTGGACTCTAATATCACAATTCTTGAGGAGGTAGAACCGGCATGAAAGAGTAAAAAAAAAGGAAAAGCAGCCAAGTTAAGTCAAGTAAATATTGAAGAGATCTGAGGAAGAGAAATAATTGTGAGGGCATTAAAGAACCAATATTTAAGGGTGGAAAGTGAAAGTATGAAGAATTGTGTGTGGGGGGAACCCTCAGACTTTTTTTTAAAACCCTTACCTTCCATCTTGGAATCAATACTGTATATTGGTTCCAAGGCAGAAGAGTGGTAAGGGCTAGGCAATGGAGGTTAAGTGACTTGCTCAGGGTCACACAGTTGGGAAGTGTCTGAGGCCAGATTTGAACCTAGGACCTCCCATCTCTAGGTCTGGCTCTCAATCCACTGAGCTACCCTGCTGCCACCCCTTCAGACTTTCTTAATTAAAAAAAAAAGTGACTAAGATTATAAATAATTACTAATTAATATTACTATTTATCTGTACAAACTTGTAAAGAGAGTCATCCCTATGTAAATGGAGGACATTCTTAATGAAAGCATTAGTAGTGAACAAATGAACTTTTCAGTAATGTATGATGTTATTTCCTATCTCAAAAGTAAATGAATGATATAGAATATAAAATGCTGATGTGCTTATTATTTGTCTCTCATCCATGTATTAAGGTAATTTAAGATTCCTTGGAAGATGTAAAGGTGTTATTTTAATATATATAAAATATATGTGATATGATAGTTATATAATAATATGAAATAATATGTTATATAATAAATATCAGGTGAGGCATAAAATAGGGAGATGTATGCTTACTAAAGGTATTCACCACTGTGATGGAGGCATCCAGTAGAGAATCCAGAAGAAGCAATACTTTCCTGCAAATGATGAGATCTTTCAAATACTCCTGTTTGTGTAAAATATTGTGCTGGTTACATACATCAAGCCCCATGATGCTACAGAGACTTCTGGAAGAGATGTGTAATCATTCATGGGAGTTTGGCCTGATCCTTCACACAGGAAAGGTCAAATAGACGAAGAATGTTTATTGTCCAGATTTCAAGTATTTGGATAGAAACTCTGTAGAACTTGTCCAACAGTATGTCTACTGGGGGACTGACCATGCAGATGGACAGTGAGCTAGGCTTAGAGTTGAAAAGTAGGACGAGAACAAAACGGATTGCTATTGGAATGTAAAAATTGCAAACCTTTTTTTAATTGACCCCAAATTCCCTATGAAAGTAGCTTGCCTTTTCTTTCTTTTAGACTCTTAAGACTTTAGACTTTAATTCTAAATATCAATTCTAAGGCAGAAGAGTGATAAGGACTAGGCAATTTGGGTTAAGTAACTTGCCCAGGGTCACTGAGCTGGGAAGTATCTGAGGCTAGATTTGAACCCAAGACTTCTCTTCTCTAGGCCTGGCTCTCTTGTAGCCATCCAGCTACATCAAAACCTACCTTTCCAATGCTAACATTTTCCTGGTGTGCCGAATGGTCACAAGATATGAAACCTCCTAGCCTTCAAAGACCTAAATGTGAATATCACACAGAGGGTAATGGAGGATAAGCATGCTGGGTTTGAGTTTGAGCTATAACATACAAATAATGCAGAGCTCCAAAGAAGATCAGGAATAAAGTGTGTTATTTGAAATTTTGGGGGTTTATTTGAGCTTTTAAATATTTAGATATATGACAAACTTCCTGTGGATGTTTAGGGGACTTGGAAACTACATTTCCCATGATTCAACAGGTTTCCAGTCTTATGTGATGATGTAAGCCAATGTAAGGTGTAGCTTAAATAGAGAGTACTTGATTGGAGGCGGGCTCTTTGGTATGAGGGAGCCATGTGGGAGAAGGTATGGCGGGGAATTTGAATTAGATCTTAGCAGGCATATGGTCATCTTATATTTTGCCAACATGGCTTTAATTAAAATATTAATGCTTCTTATAATATCCATCTATATCATTTTAAATTATAATAAAAGGATATCAGGAAAGAATAAGTATATAATCAGAAGAGAAGATCGGTTGGTTATGTGGCAAGTTCAAGAGATGATGGGTGGACAGCAATAGTACTCATGGACAAGGATGTCCGGAGAAATCTAGTCTACAGTAGGTTGGGTGGGATGTCCATCCCAATCTTTTGGGAGAATGCAGACAAGAGTTCTACAGGATAGGCACATATGAATGGTTTCAGATCTATATTACTGAAGGAACCTACAAAATCAATGAGATTGCAGATATATCTGAGCATAGGAGAGTTTGTTGGTATCCTGTAAAGAAGCCTTGTTGAGGACAAATAGGTGGCTCTGTGAATTGAAAGCTAAGCCTAGAGATAGGAGGTCCTGGGTTCAAATCTAATGTCAGTCACTTCCTAGCTACATGATCCTGGGTAAGTCATTTAATCCCTATTGCCTAGCTCTTACCACTCTTCTGCCTTGCAACCAATAAACAGTATTGATTCTAAGATGAAAGGTAAAGGTTTAAAAATAAAGTTGTTATTTTTTTTAAGCTACAAGGAAGTGCCTTAGGGATTTTGGTTTGACTGTGAACTATTTCACATTTTTACCAGTGACTGGATAAAGATACAAGGGCATTTTTATTTGGCTTTCAAGTGACATTAATCTAGGTAGGAAAGCTAATATACTGGATGAAAAATCAGCAGCATCTAATAAAATCTGGACAGGCTAGAACATTGGGCAGAATTTAATAAGATGAACTATATAGGGTGACAAATTGAGAGTGGAAAGAGAAGTTTTGCATCTTAGAAAAAGAGCTAGAAAAAACTTCAAAGAACATATATTCTAAACCCCTCATTTTACAAGTGAGCAAACTGAGGTCCAAGAAAGCTAAGTGACTTGCCAAGGTTACATAGGTGATGAGTGTCAGAGGTGGAATTTGAACTTGGGTTCTTTGATTCCAGAATCTATGCTCTTTCTACTGTGCCATGCTATTTCATTCATCAGGAATAAATGTAAAGTTCTATATTGGAGTTCCAAAAATCTGTTTTAGAGGTACAGGATGGAGGAAGTCTAGAGAGACAGCAATTTGGCTGAAAACTTTGGGGGGAGGTTAGTGGGATGCATGTTCCATATGTTTCAGCAATGCTAGAATTGCAGTGGTAAGACAGTAGAGGTTTATGGGGATACAGTTCCACTAGGTGGGGCTAAGAAGCTTGTGCTCTGACTCCAGAGAGGTCTAAGGCAGGGGTCTGGAAACTTTTTTGTGTTCCATGGATCCCTTTGGCAGCTTAATGGAGCCTATGGACTCCTTTCCAGAATAATCTTTTAAAATATAAACAAATAAATCAATATATATATATAATGTTTTATATATATTATATGACATATATATATATATACTCATATATATATATATAAAATATAAAGAAAAATATCTAAGCTTGCAAGGAGAAACTAATTGTGTTGAAATATAATTGTTAAAATATGACTTCTGAAATCTATCCACAACCCCTTTCCTGTCCATGAAGCTAGATTAAGACCTCCTTGTCTAAGGCCCAGAAGCAGGAACCTTAGACGGAGGCTTTTGGCATGGGGGCCGAACCCTTTTTCAAGGACAGAGGTGACCTAGGAACTCCCCACTTGGTTGGGTTGGCAGCTGAAGACTTTATGGTGAATTTGGGGAGTTAGGGTTTTACTAAAGAGGATAATATTTAGAATCAAAGTACAAAATTGTGGCTGTTCTGAGGCAAAAGATGCCATCTAATCATAGAACTTAGAGCAAAGTAACCTTAAAAAATAATCTAAGGGTAGCTGGGTGGCTCAGTGGATTTAGAGCCAGGCCTAGAGATGGGAAGTCCTGGGTTCAGATCTCCTCAGACACTTCCTAGCTGTGTGACCCTGGGCAAGTGACCTAGGCCAATTGCCTAGCCCTTACCACTCTTTTGCCTTGGAATTGATTTTAAAACAGAAGATAAAGGTAATAAAAGTTGAGGAAAGGAAAGGAAAGAAGAGAAGAGAAGAGAAGAGAAAGGAAAAGAAAAGAAGAAAAAAAAGAGAAAAGAAAAGAAAAGGACATTTGGGGCAATTAGACAGCTCATGGATAGAGAGCCAGGCCTGGAGTTGGAAGAACCTAGGTTCAAATCTGGCAAGAGACACTTCCTAACTAAGTGATACTGTGCAAGTCACTTAACCCTCTCTGCCGAGTCCTTACTGCTCTTCTGCCTTGGAACCAATACACAGTATTGATTCCAAGATGGAATGTAAGGGTTTAAAAAACAACAACAACCAAAAAACAATAATCTAATTCAGGGTTTCTTAACTTAATGAATTCAAGAAGTCTGTGAACTTAGAAGGGGAAAAATTGCATATATATTTTTATTTATGTCTAACTGAAATTTATCATCTCCTTTAATTATGATTCTTAAAAAAGTATTCTGGGGTATCTAGGCAGCTCAGTGGATAGAGTAGAATCTATAGATGAGAGGACCTGGGTTCAAATCTGACCTCAGATACTTCCTATCTGTGTGACCCTGGGTAAGTCATTTAACCCCCATTGCCTTGTCCTTACCACTCTTCTGCCTTGATTCTAAGACAGAACCTAAGGGTTTTTAAAAAGTATCTTGAGGAATAAATAGTCAATTAAATTTATTAATCACTTTCTATATGCTAAGCATTTTACTAAGTACTACAGAAACAAATAGAAAAAGAAGAAAGACAGTTTCCCATCCCCAAGGAGCTTACAATTTAATTTGGGAAAGCTAAGATACCAAAGGAAGCTGAAAGGGGTATAATTCCTGTTGTAGGGGACCAGTGGAGAAATCAGAATAGTCCCAAAGTCATGCAGCCTGGTGGGAAATAAGATGTAGGTCCTGAGCCTCCTATTTTTAAAAATTTATTATTATTATTTTTAAAACCCTTACCTTCCATCTTGGAGGCAATACTGTGTATTGGCTCCAAGGCAGAAGAGTGGTAAGAGTTAGGCAATGGGGGTCAAGTGACTTGCCCAGGGTCACACAGCTGTGAAGTGTCTGAGGTCCGATTTGAACCTAGGACCTCCCATCTCTAGGCTTGGCTCTCAATCCGCTGAGCTACCCAGCTGCCTCCCTGAGTCTCCTATTTAAATGGAGGTTTTGGAGTTCATGGCTTTGCCCTCTAATTTCACTAGACTGTTGAAGGGGTCCATGACACACACAAGGTTAAGAGCCCCTGGACTAGTCCAAATGACTCATTTTGCACAAGAAGAGGCAGAGAACAAGAAAGAGGAAGGGGTTTTCAATTTTATACACAATTGCAGGGATTCCAACCCAAGTCTCTTAATTATAAACCTGTTCTCCATTCCACTACCCACCACTGACTTTCTCAGGAGGCTCTGGCCCTAGATTTCATCAGTGTGAAAATTTCTAGAATTAAAGACACTCTTCACATCTGAGAGTGAAATGAAAATTATCTCCCTTAACAAGCACACAATTAGCTCTCTTCCTGAGATCCGTGGTCAGTCGTTTCACTCTTCTACTTAGCTCTCATAGGTCTTGGTTGTTCAGGACAGGAAGCAGTGGGGACAATGCCATATGGTGAAAGGATTATCAAAGGTAGTCTCCAGTAATGGGTGAGCCCAGGGGTGAGGAATGGAGAAAAGGACGTTTACAAGTTGATTTTGAAGTTCTGGTTGAGAAACTTGTGCTGAGACTACAGAAAAACACATTTGGTGGTCATTCTTGGAGCAGAACAACCAGAATGAAGACAGGCTTGGAGACTAGATCATATATACATCAGATGAAAGAACCAAAGATGTTTTTTGTTGTTATTCAGTTGTTTTCAGTTGTGGCTGACTCTTTGTGACCCCATTTGGGATTTTCTTGGCAAAGATTCTAAAGTAATTTACCAGTTCCTTCTCCAGCTCATTTTACAAATGAGGAAATTGATGCAAACAGGGTTAAATGACTGGTCCAGGATCACATAGCTAATAAGCGTCCAAGGCCAGATTTGAACTCATAATGATGAGTCTTCCTGACTTCAGGCCCAGTGCTCTATCCACTGCACCACCAAAAAAACTCACTTGCACACTCTGGTAAAGGCCTATTTTAGCCTCTAGAAGACTCAGAAGAAATATGAGATATTTCAAGGATCTAAATGGTTCATCATGTGGGAAAAAAGGACTAGACTTGTTCTACTCAGTTTCAAAGAGCAGAAATAAGAGCAATGGGTGGAAGTTTCTGGGAGACTGATTTTGGCTTTTCATAAGAAAAAATTTCCTAACAATTAGAGCTATCCTCCTTAGGCATCCTTGACAGCATGTAGCCACTTCTCCATCACTGAAGGTCTGCAGGCATACTCTGAAGGACCACCTGCCAAAGATGTCATATATGAGATTTCTATTAGGCAAGGGTTGAACCACATGGTTTCTGAGATATCCTTCTACCTCTGAGATTCTGTAGTTCTGACATCTAGATGTCAACAAGTCTGACCATACACACACCTATCTGAAGTTCCCAAGATATCATCGCACTGATTATCCACTCTCTTTTCTTTTGAACCAAATGTGGGATTTCATTGAGAAGAAGTCCTGTAATAGAAATCCCTCCTACCAGTGCAAATGAGCAACTCATATATAATTTAGGTTACTAGGTTGGACAGTTGAAAGAGTGTTGAGCTTGGAATCCCAAAGATCTAAGTTCAAATCTTTATTTAGACACTTAAAAATGACTAATAATGGCTAACATTAATATTGTACTAACTATGTTCCAGGCACTGAGTCAAGTGTTTTAAATATTATTTCCTATCAAAATTGTATTATTTCATATAAAATATTATCTCAAATTATTAAATATTATCTTATACCAAATACTTCATTTGATCCTTTCAACCATGTGAGGTAATGCTATTGTTATCTCCATTTTACAGATGAGGGAACTGAGGCAAACAGAAGTTAAGTGGCTTGCCCTGGATCACACAGCTAGTAAATGTCTAAGACTGCATCCTGATCCTAGACCAGGCACACTATCCATTGCACCACCTAGCCACCAAAATGGCTATGTGACCCTTGGCAAGCCACTCAACCCCTTTCTGCCTACAGTGTCACCATCTGAAAATGGGGACAATAATAGGAATAATAACAACTTAACTTCCCTGGGTTGTTGTGCAAATAAAATGAGATAACACTTGTAGAAAGAGAGATTTACTAAGGTGATATAATAAAATACAGCTGGTACAATACATCCCCTCAAAGGTCTGTGTCATATTTTGCAACAAGTTGTAATGCCCAATGCATGTGTAAAACTGATTTATCATTACATAGGCTTTTAGGGACTGATGATACACTAAGTTGTGCATCAATGCATGCAATCAAAGTTTATTGACTATTCAATAATACAAACATCAGAGCCTCTAGGAACAAATCACCAACCTGATCCCTACAGGTGCCATTAAGAGTGTTTCATACTGGTGCTTATGACAAGGTTATCTCTCTGCCCCACTGGAAGCCGTCTATCTCCCTCCAAGGTGGTATTGTAGCAAGTCTCCATTAATCAGCACTGCTCTCCAGCAAACTCAGGATGCTCCCATTTCCAAGTGCAGAGAACACAGGAAATACTCAGCCAAGAAGCAAGCTGATGGCTGGGACCTCTGGTGAGTTTTCATGGTTCTGGCTAAAGATGTTTACAAATTACATCAACTTTCTCAATGATGAATGATTACCTGAAGGTAAGATGAAAGGAAGCCATCAGCCAAAGCTTTAATTTTAGCAAATGTTTAATTGTTATTTAACAGATCTGAGACTTAAACACTTGCCATTAGCATTTATTTGTAAAACCTGGGGGACCCACAAACGATTGATAACTATTTAACAAATTTGGAGGCATATTATCATTGCCAAACTATTCTACTCAATTCCTTATCTTATAGAAAAACAATTTGTACAACAACTTTTTAATCACAAAATAGAGGCTGAAAACAAAATGGAGCTGTTCAACTGAAATTAATGTACTTATTCCTAATACACAAGTACATACGGAGTCCAGCGGACTCAAGTTTAGAAAGCATGTGTGGTGAAGGGGTACCATAACTCTTGGTTGGTGGAAGGTCTTGTCTACCATTTTAGGGCACTCAGGAAGTTTTCATTAATCATATTTTAGTCTGTAGACCAAATCCAGTCTACTGCCTATTTTTGTATGGTCCATGAGCCAAGAAACTTTTTAAAAAAACCCTTACCTTCCATTTTAGAATCAATGCTATGTATTAGTTCTAAGGCAGAATGGCTATAAAGAGGTAGGCAATGGGAGTTAAGAGCTTGCCCGCAGGTGTCTGAAGTCATATTTGAACCCTGGACCTCCTATCTCCAGGCCTGACTCTCTATCCATTGAGTCATCTATAAGCTAAGAATTTTTATTTTATTTTTATTTTTTGTAAGCTATTTGCTTGGCATATATCTTTTTTTTGGTAAAGATTTTATTTTACAAGTTACATGTAATAACAATTTTCCACATGAGTTTTCTGAAGTTAAATGATTCAAATTGTCTCCCTGTCTCCCTTCCCTTTCCCTTTCCTCCTCCTTCCTGGAGATCTGAGCTAAGAATTTTTAAAAAAAGTTTGATTGGAATACAACTGTGCTCATTTATTTTCCTGTTGACCATAGCTGCTTTGGTACTACAATGGCAGGGTTGAAGAGTTACAAGAGACTGTATATG
Organism: Gracilinanus agilis; assembly: GCF_016433145.1. NCBI lineage: Eukaryota > Metazoa > Chordata > Mammalia > Didelphimorphia > Didelphidae > Gracilinanus > Gracilinanus agilis. Next base: position 276,799,653 of record NC_058131.1, read on the forward strand.
GTGCTCTCATCTCTTTCTGATGCTTCTAGGTACACTACAAATTGTAGTAATGTAGTTATAATTCAATAGCATTTTGAATGCCACACATATTGTTATACCATGATACTTTTTTCTGTACCAGTGTGTATCCATCATATCAAAACAAGAAAAGAAGACCAAAAAAAAGGTTTTACTAGGATCTCTTGTCTTCAGAGCCAAGTCTGACATTTTTCTGAATGAAAAGAACTACCTCAACCACTATTTTGAATACTAAATGGATTTGGAAATTAGCTTTTGCTGGAGGCTTGATGTTTCTTAATGAACTCCAACTAAAATTATAAGGCAAAACAATATTTATATATGAAATACATTGAGATAAAATCAATTTGATAACAACTAATATTGTTTGAATCGCAAGTAGCTTTATACTTCCTGAGTTACCAAAAGTTAAAACAAGCGCGATGCCTATTCCCACACATGTCTGTAGTAGATATATTTTCTGAGCTCAAACTACAGTTCCAATAGTGTTTTTCAGAGCTTGGTGTCACTGAAAAATGAATTTCCATATCTTAAAATATATTTAACTGTACAATTGAAGAGTTTCAACTTAACCTTCAAATGGAAGTGATTAACGCCATGCTGAAAGGCGAATCTTAAAAGAAGAATCCAATAGAAGTCTAAAAATGCCTTCCAAATGATGAATATGTTCAGTTAAAATCAAATGCTTATAGATTGATATTAGTATTTGGCAGTACCTCTCTGTGTGAAAAAGACATTTTCAAGAATGAAATAAGTAAAATTGCATTACAGATGAGCATTACAGATGAATATTTGTAACTGATTTTGGTGATGGGGAACACTAACTTTAAATTCCATTTAGGTAAATGTTATCCCTCATAGAAGTATTTTCTTCTTACAAGTGGACCTGTATAACAAAAAAGTTGCCTTCAGTTATTATTATAGTTGTTATATTTTGAATTTCATCCTAAGGAATATGTGAAAATTTATCTTCTCTCTTTTTATAGAAAAACCTTTATAAATACCTTCAATTTTGCCTCTTGGCCTAAAAAACCTAAACTATTTATTATCTGGCCCTTTATGGAAAAAATGTTTCCTGATCTTTATTCTAGTATTTTTGCTAGGATTGGTGTAGATCCATGAGGACCATTTGCCACCACTGCCGTCAACTCATTTGGGAATGCAGTTTAGGACTCTAATACTAAAATGGGAAGTCCAATAGCCTTAAGATCTTTGGAGCTGGGAGACTCCCCTCTTATCAAAAGGGGAAGGAGAGGGAAAAAGAATCTGGGTAAAGGTGAAACCATGGCATCTCTTTCCCTCTCAGAGAGTTCCTTCTCAGCCTTTCAGCTTAAATTTCGGGTTTACTCTGATTTCTGGAATTACCTTTACCAGCTAATGCAATACTTTTACATAGAAACCAGTGACTTCAACAAACTCCTAGAGCTGCAGAAGGTAATATTTGAGCTGAGTCTTAAAGGAAACTGTGGAATCCAGAAAGTGGAGGTGAGGAGTGAGAGTATATCTGGCTTGGGAAACCAAGAGTGAAAAGGCATGGGGGTGGTGGTGGTGAAGGGGGAGGCAGCTAGATAGTAAAGTAGATAGAACTGTAGGCCTGAAAGAGGGAGGTCTTGGGTTCAAATTTGACCTCAAACATTTCCTAGCTATGTGACCCTAGGCAAGTCACTTAACCCCAGTTGTCTAGCCCTAAGAATCTATCGATTCTAAGACAGAAGGTAAGGATTTTTAAAAAGGAAAGGCATGATGTCTGAAGGAGTATTCTGTGGGAGAAACAGTAAGAAGGCCATTGCTGGAGGATTGTAGGGCTTGTGGAGGGGAGTATAAGTATAACAAGACCAGAGAGGTTAAAAGTGGCTAGGTATTGAAAGGCTTTAAAAGTCCCATAGAGGATTTGTGAAGCTTAATTTTGAATGTCAAAACAACAAAAGATAGAAATTCTTATTTGCATTTGCAAGTAAAGCTAAAAGAAAGATGGGGGAAAAACATCTAGTCACATGCACACAGACTCAGGGGGCCAGATGGTCTTTTTCTACACCTAGAACTTCCTGGGAAATGGTGACAGCTGAGTTTGCATTATGTGACTGGAAATGGGATTTGCAAGATGGATATGTTTGAGAGCTGTGGACTTCAGAATACATCCTAACCTTAGGCAATTCTGCAACTTTTTGTTTCCACTGTCTTCATAACCAGCCTTAGAATGTGGAATAGAGATGATTCGAGAGGGACAGGGAATCCTTCCCTCCTCCAAATAACTTGGCTATTCAGGAGTCATGGTTCCAGAAACCCTATCGCTAGCACATCATTCCTTTAGGTAAAAGATTGCCTCTTCTAGCTTCCTCATAAAACGCAAGTCTCCATGGAAATGGACGTGGAAAGTTCTCAACTCCTTATTATGAATAAGATCCTGGACCTTGTAATGGTTCTGGGTCAGCAGAGGGGAATTGACAGGAAGGCAGAGTTTGGGCAGATGATAAACAAACCTTTCCTAGTTCTACTTTGGACCAGCCCAACCTTTGAAATATAGTTTTGCTTTTAAGCTCTCCAAACATAAGATCAGATTCAGTAAGTGCTGGAAACTTGCGTTGGTTTACAGATAGAGGCAGCACAATACATTCAAGAAGGAATAACACAGATTTAGGACCATAGGATCATAGATTTAGAGATGGAAGGAATTTTAGAAGCTATCTGGCAAAATGGAGGAGTTGGATTCAATGACTTTCAAGGTCCTTTCTATTTCTAGGTAATAGAAGTTAGGTCTGAGGTGGGAGGGGGAGTTCCTCCAGTATATTATTGTTCGGTTATTTTTCAGTCCTTTCTGACTCAATGTGACCCCATTTGATGTTTTATTTTATTTTTAACCCTTATCTTCTGTCTTAGAACCAAATATTGCTTCTAAGGCAGAAGAGTGGTAAGGTTAGGCAATGTGGGTTAAGACTTGCCCAGGGTCACATAGCTAGGAAGTATCTGAGGCCAAATTTGAACCTAAGACCTCCCATCTCTAGGCCTGGCTCTCAATCCACTGAGTCACCCAGCTGCCCCCTCATTTGGTGTTTTTTGATAAAGATACTGAAATAGCTTGCCATTTTCTTCTCCAGCTCATTTTATAGATGAGAAAACTGAGGCAAATAAAATTAAGTGACATGTCCAGGGTCATACAGCTAGGAAATATCTGAGGTCAGATTTTAACTCAGGAAGGTGAGTTTTCCTGACTTCTGGCCCAGTACTGTGCCATCTAGATGTCCTATTCCCCTAGCATGGGTCTTTTCTATTTCTAGGTCTTATCTGTTTCTGATTAGTGAGTTTTTGCTTTATTTTGCAGGGATCAAAAACTTCATACTGCACCCTGGCCACCCCAAACACACATCCCGTATCAGCTTCTCTTCATATGTTGTCTTTCCCCACTAGAATTGTAAGCTCTTTAAGAGAAGAGATCATCTCATTTGTTTGTATTTGTATCCCCAGCATTTAGCACAGGAGTAAGTAGTTGACAAATGCTTTGCCTGCCTTTCTGCTTTATTTAATTCTCTCTTCAGCAACATCACTAAGAGTTAATAATAGTCTATTTATTTTTAATCCTCAGAGATCTCAACAGCTTCTATGTTTTCAATTATTGTCTCTGGGCTGATATTTGTCAGATCTACTTCTCCAGTGGGCAGCCTGGAGTCAGAAACATTCATCTTCCTGGAGTTCATATTTGGCCACAGACCCTTACTAGCTGTGTGACCCCAGGCGAATCACTTAACCCTGCTTGCCTTAGTTCCTCATCTGTAAAATGAGCTGGAAAAGGAAATGGCAAACCATTCCAGGATCTTTGCCCAAAAAACTCAAAAAGAGTTGGAAATGACTGAAACAATTTATCCAGCTCCAACCACTCTCCTAAACTCTAGACTCCACATCTCTAGCTATTGATTACACACTTTAAACTGAATATCTTAAAGACATCTTAAACTCAACACATTCAAAAGTGAACTATCTTTCCTTCCAAATTTTCCCTTCTTTCAAACTTCTCCATTACTGCCCAGGGCACCATGATAGTTCTAGGTCCATAGATGTCATCCTTTACTCCTTGTGCTCTCTCACTGCCAACAAGACCTTTGGAATACCTTTTCTCTCCTTGGACACTGCCACCGAGGTGCAGTCCCCGACCTTTTATTGTATCTTGCTGGTTGGTCTTCCTCAATTCTCTCCCCACTACAGTCTATCCTCACTCAACTGCCAAATTAATTTTCCTAAAGCAGAAATCTGATGATGTCATCCACTGACTCAAAAGCTCCAGTATCTCACTTTCACCTCAGGGATAAAATATAAAATCCTTTATTTGGCATCCAAAGCCCTTCACAACCTGGCCCCCTTCTACTTTTCTAGTCTCCCCCACCCCCTTTTTCTTTTAAATCCTTACCTTCTATCTTAGAATTGATACCAAGTATTGCTTCCAAGGCTGAAGAGTAGTAAGGGCTGAGCAATGGGGATTAAGTGACTTGCCAAAGGTCACTCAGCTAAGAAGCATCTGAGGTTACATTTGAACCTAGGACTTCCTCTCTCTAGGTTTGGCTCTCAATCCTCTGAGCTACCTACCTACCCCACATGTCTTACATTTTTATGCTGTTTTACAATTTATAAAAGAGTTCAAAGTAGAGCCAGTAGGTCCCATGAAATGGGATGATCAGGAAAAGTTTCATGGACTAGTGGATATTGTACTAACACTTAACTGAAATCAGAGCCTTGAGTCCTTAATGTTGAAATAAAGATTAGCAGCTAAAAATGGAACATTCTCTATCAAAGAGGCAGCATGTATACTGTGAGGAAATATTCTTGAACAAGAAAGCATATAGACAGAAGTATTCCTAGACTACCCGAAGAATGCTTTTTGCTGCAGCTCTGAGTTTTGTGCTTGGATGTTTTTTAGAAGATTTGTCAATATTGGCAATTCTTAAATAAAACTGATTTAAATAAAAAGAATAAATGTTCATCAGTCAATCATTAAAGGATAATTTCAAGCTGAGGCTACATCTGGGTTTACAGTCTGACAAAACATCTGGGTGGTGAGTAAAAGAAGATATCCTTCATCTAGATGTTTTACAGGATATTGATTGGCATCAGTAGTAATTGGATGATTATTTTTCAGCCTTGTACCAGATAAAAACCAGTCAAAAGAGATATTAGGGCAAGAATAATCATAATTGAAAAATAAAATCAAACTATAGATTTAGAATTAGAAGAGATCTCAGAAGCCATTTATTTGAACCCCTGTATTTTATCTAAAATCAAATTAATTTGATTTTAATTAGCATTTATTTATTGATTGATTTAATTAGCACATATAATGTAAAGCAAAAAGTGAATATTGTAATGAGACTGTGAATCTCCATTACATACAACTTGGTTTTCTTCTAAAAATATGTAACCTATGGCTCAAATGCAGGCATTAAATAAGCCTCTCCTCATTGGTGGAGAGAATGATTATTAGGTGCTCTGTGCTTGCAATAAGAGCAGGGTGAGGGACAACATTGGTGAGAGCTTTGGAAAGGAATGTTGTTTTTCTAGCTTTTGTCTCTGAAAAGGACACAAATTCTAGGCTCTCTTCAGAGAGAGATTCTACTTGTGGTCTCTTCTCTGAGTCTTTGTCTCTTTTCAAGGACTTCTCCCTGAGAAGTACCCTCCTCTCTCAGGCTTTTAATATCTCCTCCCCTCACATATCCATCTATTGAAGTGTCTTATGGAAATTCCAATGTTTCCACCATAAATTTGTTCATAATTTAACATGTAACTTCAGAGCTATCCTGACTATGATTCTTTCTGGCCTTCCTTCCGTTCCCTTCTATGCATTAAAAACGTTTTAGCAATCAGTTTTTTAATTTTTTCCCTCCTTTTCTTTCCCTTTTCCTCCTCCCCTCTTTGTTTTCCTTCCCTTCTCTTTTATTCTTCCTCCCCTCCTTTGTTGGCTCCCTTATCACAGTCTCATTCTCCATTCCATCCCACTCATTTTGGGGAAATAAAAACCTCAAAAGAAAAACTTTTGAAACCAATATGCAGAGTCAAGAAAACAAATTCCCTCATTAACCATGTATGAAAATGTATGTCTTATTCTGCATCTTAATTCCATCACCTTTCTGATAGGAATCAGTGCAGTAGCATGCTTCATCATTGGTCCTCTGGAACCTTCAACCCTCTGCAGTAAAAAAGACTTAAAATAAAGCCTTATCCTAAAGAATAAGTCGGTCAAAGAACAAATCACAGAAATAATAAAAATTTTCATTAAAGAGAATGACAAGAAGCCAATATACCAATATTTTTCGGATGCAAATAAAGCAACACATAGGGGAAATTTTATACCTCTAAAAGCTAACATCAATAAAATAGAGAAAGAGCAGAATGCCACTAAGAAAACTAGAAAAAAAACCCCACCAAATTAGAAATCCCAATTACATACTCAATTAGAAAATCCTGAAAACCAAAAGAGAGATTGATAAAATGGAAAATGAGACTAACAAATTAGACAAGGAGTGGGTTTTATTAAAAACAACAACAACACCTGGTAAAATAGATAAACCACTGGCTAATTTGATAATAAAGAAAGAAGAAAACCAACTTACCACTTCAAAAATTAAAAGGGTGAATTCACAACAATGAAGAGAAAATTAAAGCAATTATTAGGAGTTATTTTGACCAATTATATGCCATAAATCTGATAATCTAAGAAAAATAGGTAAACATTTTAAATATATATAAATTGCACAGATTAACAGAAGAAGAAATAGGGATACTTAAATAAACCCATCTCAGAAAAAGAAATTGAATAAGTCATCAATGAATTCCTTAAGAAAAAAGCTCCAGGGCCAGATGGATTCACAAGTGAATTCTACCAAACATTTAAAGAATAATTACTTCCAATATTATGTAAACTATTTGGAAAAATAACTAAGGAAGGAACTCTATCAAATTCCTTTTATGACACAAATATGGCGTTGATATGAAACCAGGGAGAGAAATCACAAAGAAAACTATAGAATAGTGGTTCCCAATCTTTTTTGGTGTACCGCCCCCCTTCCAGAAAAAAATATTACTTAGCCCCCTGGAAATTAATTAAAAAAATTTTTAATAGCAATTACTAGGAAATATAAATGTACCTGTGGCCATCACTGCCTTTCTGGATCGCTGTAGCACCCATGAGGGGGTGGTAGCGCCAACTTTGGGAATCACTGCTATAGACCAATCTCCTTAATGAATATATACAAAAGATTTAAATTAAATGCTAACAAAGAGATTTCACCAATAAATCACAAGGATCACATAGTATGACCAGGTAGGTTTTATACCATAAATGCAGGGATGATTCAATATTAGGAAAGCCAACAGCATAATTAACAATATCAATAACAAAACCAATAGAAACCATATGATTATCTCAATAGATGTAGAAAAAGCTTTTGACAAAATATAACACCCATTCCTGCTAAAAAAAAAAGACTACAGTACATTGAAATAAATGGCACAATCCTTGAAATGACAAATAACATCGCTCTAAACCATCGGCAAACATTTTCTATAATGGCAATAAGCTAGAAGCTTTCCTAATGAGATCAGAAATGAAGCAAGGATGCCCATTATCACCACTATTATTTAATATTGTACTAGAAATGCTAGCTATAGCAATAAGAAAAAAAGAAATTGAAGGAATTAGAATAGGCAATAAGAAAATAAAACTATTGCTCTTTGTAGATGATAAAATGGTATACTAGGAGAATCTTAAAAGAACCAACCAAAAAAGTAACAGAGATACTTAACAACTTTAGTAAAGTTGCAGGATATAAAATAAACTCATATAAATCATCAATATTTCCCTTTACTACCAATAAAGTCCAGCAGTGAGGGAGAGAAAGAGAAATTCCATTTAAAATAACTATAGGTAATGTAAAATACCTGGAAATCTACCTGCCAAGACAAACCCAGGAACTATATGATCACAGCTATGAAACACTTTTCACACAAATAAAGTCCTATCTAAACAATTGGAAATACATTAATTGATCATGGGTAGGCCAAGCCAATATAATAAAATTTTTATCTAAATTGATTTACTTATTCAGTGCCATTACCAAATTAAGACTATCCAAAAATTATTTTGTAATGCTTATTCATCTGGAAGAACAAAAGGGCAAGAATATAAAGAGAATTAATGAAAAAAATTATGAAGGAAAGTGGCTCAGTTATATCAGATCTCAAGCTGTATTATATAAAGTAGCAACCACCAAGCAATCTGGTACTGGCTAAGAAATAAAGCAGAGGAACAATGAAATAGTACAACCTATATCATATTACCAGTTGTTTTGGGGAAAGAAGAGGAGTGAGAAGTATAGAGAAAACATGGATCACAAAATGTCAGAAAACAATTATTAAAAATCATATTGGCGTGTAAACAATTTTTTAATTAAAAAAACTCATGATGCGACTTTGGGTAAATTCCTTTCCCTCTCTAAAATTCAAAATCCTCTTCTGCTTAATGACAGAGTAATTTAGTTTATTTATATATACATATGTATATGTATTTAGTTATTTATATAGGTTTGGTGATCTCAAAGGACCTTTTAGTTCTAACATTTTTTCTTTTAACTACTTTTATGTCCTAAAATCCTTCTCAATATAATGTTTTTACTTTATTTTTAAAATATTTCTATTGTCTTTTTTAAAACATTCTCATAGTTTCCCCCAGTATATTAATATAAAGTTACCAAAATGTTAAAAAATTGTGTATCCTAGGTTAATAACCAATTTTGAGATCTCTTCCAACATTAGCATTCTATTCTATTCTAACACCCTCCTTTTGAGGATTTCCAGGTTAATATTTTATTATAAAAACAATGCCCATTAAGGATGCAGGAGAAGGTCTTGACTCTTAAAAGGTTAATAATATATCCTTAATCTTGACTCTGGATTGTTGAAACAAAGACAGAGCTCATCTTTTAGTTGGAAAAATTCTAAGAAACATCCTTTGCAGTTATTAGGGAACTGCCTGAAAGTCTTGGTAAAATTTTCTTTTCTCTTCTTTGTCTAGCTCTTCTCAGTGCCCATAAATACTTGTATCTTTGAACAGAAAGACTCCATAGTTTCCTGATGTAACTCAAGTCAAAACTCAAAATAACACTGTGTGAAAAATGAATTCTGATTCTCAAAATCTTGGCTCTGTCATGGAAATGAGTGAGATGACTGTCTAAAGATTAATGTTTTGGGAAAACTTGGGAGATCAATGTTAGATTGTTAGTACATCCAGATTTGTTTTCTGGACTAGCTAAGTACTTTTGTCTTCCCAGAAACCATTATTATCATAAGACACAACAAAGGAAAAACAAACCAAGAGGATCTAATGGTCCCAATCACTGAATTGAAAAAACAACAGAAGACACTCCTGTTACATACCCCACAAAGCCATCTGTTCTTCCTGGCTATGCACTTGACCCTTCTGATGCCTTTGTTTCTGAATACCAAAATTGTCTGCCAACTATTGTCCTGGAAAGACAACTGTTTAGAATAGCAGTACAAATCAGACACAAATTGGGTAGGTGCCAGAACTTGCAAAATGTTTTGCAATCAAAGCTACTCTTCATACCTTTCAGTTGGAAACATACTTAGCTATTCTCTTCTTCCTAAATAGCCATTTTTTACTCTTAAAATACATAATCACACAGAATTTAGGGTATGCAATGTCACCCTTGTTTATATCAATATGTGAATTCTGCCACTAACACCCTCTTCTAATGTTCTTCATAATATAAAGATGACAATTCTTTGAAAATTTTGGAGAATCACAGAACATTAGATGTGGAAGACTGTCAATAAAAGTATATCAAAACTTTTGGGACATGGCCAAATCCTTAAAGGAAAATTTATAACTCTAAAGACTTGCAACAATAAAGGAAAGAAAGAAAAGATCAATGAATTGAGAATTAAGAAAACTTAAAAAAAAACTATAAAAGCAACAAGGCAAAAAACAAAAACAAAAAACCAAACCCTGAATAAACATGAAATGGAAGTTTTAAAAATCAAAAGAGAAATAAGCACAATTGAAAACAAAAAACAGAGCGTTTGTTCATAAAACTGGGAACTGATTTAAAAAGACTAACAAAAACAACAAACCATTAACTAATTTAATTTTTTAAACTAGAGGAAAGCCAAATGACTAAAATAAGAAAATCAGAATTCATATCAAAGAAATTAAGAAAGCTTTTAGAAACTATTTTATTATATGTTATGTTTAAAAAAATTAATCATTGAAATCAAGAAATACAAAAATATAAAACATCAAAAGTACAGAACAAGAAATCAGGAATCTAAAGAATCTAATCATGGACAAAGAAATTTAAAAGTCATATACTCCCAAAGGAAAGAAATTTTAGGCCTGGTTATATTTACAAATGAATTCTGCTAAGTAATTAAAGAACTGACTTCAATAATATATAAATTGCTTGTAAAAATGGAGAAAGTACCTTACCAATATCCTTCTTTTAGACAAATATGTTACTGATATCCAAACCAAAAGGAAATAAAACAGGAAAAGGAAATTGTTAGACCAATACTTAAAACTAACACTAATGCAAAATTTTTAAGTAAAATATTAGCAAAGAGGTTATACCAACATAGTCAAAAGATTATTCACATTGACCATGCTGGAATTATGTCAAGAGTTCAAGATGTTTCGAAATAAGGAAAACTGTAGAAATAATCAACTATGCTGCTAACAAAAACAAACATTATATAGTTATATTAATAGATACAGACAAAATGTTTTAATAAAATATAATGCTTATTCTTTAAAAAAGCAAAGGCATCAACAAACCTTTCATTAATATAGTAAATCATTTATCTAAAACCACGAGTTAATATTCTCCATTATCTTTAATGGAGAAATAACAGAGACTTTTCCAGTAAGATCAGGGGTAAGGTAAAGGTTGACACTTATTTTATTTAGTTTTTGAAATGTTATTATAAAAGAACAAAATAGTGTAATTGTGAGAATAAGTACAGGCAAAAAAGAAAATAAATGTTCAGTCTTTGTACTTGTTATGGTTTGCTTAGTGAACCCTAGAGATTTGACTGAAAATTTAAATGAAATACTTAACAGTTTTAGTGTAATATAGGATTTAAAAATAAGAACAGGAATAAGACCTAGATCTATGATTTCATTAGTATTGGAACTACCTGCTACCTATGCAGATTCTTCACATTCTTTACCACTTGAAATCTTAGCATGTTGCAAACAAGTTAAATATCTTTTCCCGAGTCACATAGCTAGTGAGAATCTAGACTTAAACCCAGGTCTTCTCAGCTTCAAGGCCAGCTCTGTATTCATTCTCATGTCATAAACTCCCAAAATGCCTTTGACCTTTTTGTATATTCCTTTTAAAATTTTCTAAATAATTAGAAGAGATAGAAAAAGTAATGTCATTCAAAAGATAGTGAAAATATCTTGGAATTAACCTACTTTGACATGCTCAAGACATAAACTCAACTACAAAATACTCTTTTATCAGAAATAAAGGAAGATAAATAATTAGAAATATATTAATCATTCATATTTGAACCCTATTAAAATAATTAAAGTGATGATATTACCTAAATTAAGTAATAGACTTTGTGACATATCCATGAAGATATCAAGGAATTTTTTTTATAGATATAGACAAAGTAATGAAGATAGAAAATGTCATTTATTAGGCATGGATGGAGAGGGAGAGGGGAGCAGCCTGGCCCATGTCTCTCTAGGTTTTTAGTAAGGACCTCTGGTGAACTCTGTGCTGGAGCAACTGCATGTGTTCCCACAGAGAGGGCTTTAAGTGCCTCCTCTGGCATGTATGCCATAGGTGCATCACCATGGCACTATACCAACTAGCTGCCCTAATATTTCATTATATTCATTCACTATAATCTTTTCAGCCATTGCCCAATTAATGGCAGGCACTCTCCAGTTCTTCACTACAACAAAAAGTACTTCTAATAATGTTTTGTTTTTAATTCATAGGTTCTTTCCCTATGTATTTGACCTCTTTTGAGTATGTCTAATAGTACACTGCACTAGATCAAAGGAGAGGGACAATTTAGTGACTTTTGGGATATAACTCCAAATTCTTTTCTAGAGTGATTTGACCATTCATACCAACCATACAATATTACTATCTTCTACTGTTTCTCCAAGAATTTTTCTTTTTTTTTTTTGTAGCTTTTCAAAATATGGAAGATATAATATAAACTTCAGGTTTGTTTCAATTCTTATTTCCCTTATGGTTAGTGATTTGGAGCATTTTTCTTATATTGTTGATAGTTTATTTAAAAACTATTCATGTCCTTTGACATAAAAAGTTTTCAATTTTATGTAACTGAAATTAGTTCCTATGACTACATTTATCTTTTATTTAGCTAATAATTTTATTCCCTAACCAAAATTATGATAATTATTTACTTTCCCAAAAACCTCGAAACTGGCACTGTCTTAGCTCTGTTTGAAACTCCAATTCTTTCTCAAGCCAGCTTCTTCACTTCTTATCTCTAACCTAATAAAATACTGTCATCCTCATAGTCAGAAGCAGGACTTGAATTAGTAAGCTTCTGGTACTAAGTCTTTCCTTCTACCTCCTCTTCTACATTGTCTTTCTGACTTGGCAGCTTTTATCAAAGGTACAAGCTCAAGGACAGATTCTGGTTCAGCTTTGGAGAGTTTCACTACCAGAGGGCTGATTACCAAAGGATGATTTTTTTCCATAGCAATTTATGACTCACCATTGAGGAAAACTGAGGGAACTGAGGGGATTAGGACAGCATATGATAGAGAGAATTGAGACTAGTGAGTGATGCTCCCTGACTCCATCTTGTGACTCAATTCTACAGATAGCTTTGTGTGTCTATTCAATATGGATCTAGTCCAAATTCTATCTTGTGAGAGAAGTTTATTCAATTGTGGGAACTGGAAGAAAAATCTTATTGTATTGTTTGAACCTAGCCCTGTGTGGCTGGGAAACTGCACCACCTGTGGCTGCTGTTTGGAGACCTTTAGCCAAGGACTTAGGTTATGTTTACCAAAAATGTAGTTAAATCTTGATTGATGCAAGGCTTGGGGAGTTATGTGGCACAATGGATAGAGTACCAGGCCTGGAGTGAGGAGACCTGGGTTCAAAGGTGGCCTCAAATATTTCCTAGCTGTGTGACTCTGGGCAAGTCACTTAATCCCATTTGTCTAGCCCTTGCCCTTCTGTCTTAGAGCTGTTACTAAGACAGAAAGTAAGGGTTAAAAAAAACCAACAAGGAGTTTCTCAGAATTGTACATCTCAGGCAACCCAGGTGTTATCTGGAAACTGGTCCCATAATGATTGATTAGTTATTATTTCCAAGTTTTTGATTATTTACAGACACATGAGAGGAATTGAACACATCTTTTTCTGATTTCAGAGAATTACACCTGTTTGCTCTCTCCTTCCCAATCTGGAAAGACCCTAATCTTTCCTTCAATTAGAAATCATATTGCCTACCATATTGTTTCCTGTTAATTACTTGACCATGTGTGGGATAAACATTGATTACAAGTACCCCAAACCAATCTGTGTGAGATACCGGTGGCCCCACTCACTCAAATAAACAAAATCAGAATCAGAAGGTAGGAGTAAAAAGAAGCAGTTGTTTATGGCCCTTCATGAAAGAAAGCACTTCAATGATAGGGTAAGAAATGCTGAGTGACTAGGCAACAAACAGACAATACATACACAAGACTCCTCCCCCTCCCCCCAATCAGGCTTTGACCTATAAATCAAAACACCTGTGCTTCCTGCCTAACTCTGATGAGACAAAGGAAGTAACCAACCTGTTCAATGACCCTTTTGTCCTTCATCAGTCTCCCTCCCAAGCCTGTAGTTCTCAAACTGAGGTAAACATGGCCAAATGACTTGCCTAGAATCATATAACTATTAAGTATCTCAGATGAAATTTGAGCTCAAGGAGATGAGTCTTCCTGATTCCAAGCCCAGTGTTCTATCTACTGTACCACCTAGCTGCTCTCTTAAGTAGAGCTATCTGAAAGTGGAATGGATTGTTTAGTAAGATATTGGTTTTCTCCTCTTTGGAGCCTTTAGGTCTACCAAATTCCTTTTATGACACAAATATGATGTTGACACCTCAACCAGAAAGAGAAAATAAAAAACAGAAAGAAAACTATAGACCAATCTTCCTAATTAATATTGGTAGATTATAGCAGTATATCACAAGGATCATACACTCTGACCAGGTGGGTTTTATACCAGAAATACAGGAATGGTCCAATATTAGGAAAACCATCAACATAATTGACCATGTCAATAATAAATCAATAAAACCATACGATTATTTTAGTAGTTATAGAAAAAGCTTTTAACAAAATACAACACCCATTCCTATTAAAAACACTAGAAAGAAATATAAATTTCCTAGATTAACAGAAGAGGAAATAAGATACTTAAATTAACCCATCTCAGAAAAAGAAATTGAATAAGCCATCAATGAAGTCCTTAGAAAAAAGCCCCAGGGCCAGATGGATTCACAAGTGAATTCTATGAAACATTTAAAGAACAATTAATTCCAATACTATATAAACTATTTGGGAAAAAGATAGCCATTGAGGCCCTCTTAAATTCTGTGATTCTAATTAGTTCCTTGAATAATAGAACTGTTTTAATTTTAGTTTTTGCATTCTCAACACATATTTAGTATCTGGAATATAGTAGATATTTAATAAATGCTTGTTAGAGAAAATAAGGGACTTTATCATTCATTCATTTATTCAACAAACATTTTTATTAAATATCTACTATGTACCAGGCCTTTTCCCTAGGAGTTGAGAGAGAGAAAAAAAAAAAGTATAGGGGGCAGCTGGGTGGCTCAGTGGATTGAGAGCCAGTTAGAGAGGAGAGGTCCTAGGTTCAAATTTGGTCTGACACTTCCTAGCTGTTCCTTAGCACTCTTTTGCCTTAGAACCAATAAATAGTATTGATTATTGATTCTAAGACAGAAGGCAAGGGTTTAAAAAAAAGATATAAAAATGAGACTATTGAGCTTACATTCTTTTTTATTATTATTAAATAAAAGCCCTCATCTTCCATCTTAGAATTGGTACTATATATTGGTTCAAAGGCAGAAGACTTGTAAGCACTAAGCAATAGGAATTAAGCTCAGGGTCACACAGCTAGGAAGTATCTGAGGCTAAATTTGAACCCAGGATCTTAGGTCTCTAGGCCTAGATTTCAGTCCACTAAGCCACATAGCTGCCCTTAGAAGCTTACATTCTACTAGAGAAGAGAGGGGGTAGGATATAATATGTATTCAGGTAAATCAATACCAGCTATATATTACCAAATGTGTAATATATTCTGGAGAGGGACAGAGGAGGAATCTCACCCTAGGGATGACTCTTAGGAATTAGGATCTGGATGTCTATTTCTTATTTTCAAGTCTCATTCTCTGATTCCAAACTATAATATCATTACATGCCCTTTTTAGGATGTAAACCTAAAATGTTTACGATGGTACAGTTGGCTTCCTGGGCATTGTACTTCCTGTTACTGAAAATGATCGTTTAGTCTTTTCTAAGGAAGACTTATAGTATGTTTCTTTGTTTCTTTCCTAGCGTCATCCTTTCAAGAATGAACAGCTGAGCAATATCCCAATTCCAACACAAAGCATTTAGGGAGTGGGAGGGAAAAAAAAAAAAAAAAACCAGATTCATTATCTGCCTTTAGAGCCCAACAGGGGGCAGCAGATCAATGCTTGCTTTACTGGCGGAAAGTTTACGTTTTTTCTCTCCTCACATTCCCAGTCTCTTCACAGCAATGTGAAAGGAGCTAGGGGGGCTCAGGGAGGAAGCATAAGGAATAAACTGTCTGAATCTCCCCAAAGCTTGTGGCTTAATGAGAGGCTACTTGTTACCATGGACACACACACCGGGTCAGGTTGTAGAAGGAAAAAAAAACAAACCCAACAACAACAAAAACCCCAGGCAAAGAAGAAATATGGGCAGAGATTTCTTCCTTCCCTTTATTCATTCTAACAACAAATATTTATCAAACAAAAAGGCTTAGCCCAGCATTACACTTAGACTTTGAGATAGAATCTAGTCCCTCACCTCTGGACATTTGTAATCTCATTGGGGAGATGAAACTAAATATACCATAAGATTATCAAACAATGGGAAAAGACATTTTGGTTGGTACTTAAGGGAAAATGCTGGCTTAGCTATATTCGTGTGTGAACTTGGGTAAGTAGGTTTCAGTTTTTGTATTTGTACAATGAAAAGATCCTATGAAACTACTCAATGTCTCTTCCAGAACAAACCATCATATTATAAGGTCTTTCCTATTTCTAACATCCTATGGTTCTTTCCATCACTGATATTTTATGTTCTGGGGGTCCTTCCAGCTCTAAGAGTCCATAGATTCTAATCTAACCAAGTATCCAGGACTACTATGTTAGTGTGTCAGAGAGAAAGCCTTTGGCTGGTGGGAACTTTGAGACTCCATTGTGTATCCATAGCTCTTTTCTATCTAGGCATTTTTGTGGATGACATCTAGAACTGACCTCTCCAGGCAAATTATGTCCTGCTGGGGTTCAAAGCAGTTTTAATTGCTGGTATGGCTACCTAGGAGCAAAATCACATATTTTGGAAGGAAGCTGACACATTCCAGGGTCAGCTGCTAAGATTAGTGAGGTCATCTTTCATTTAGACCCATTTTTATTTCTGTCAGATTGTGCAGGGGAGGGGAAGAAAGTGCCTTCTTTATGGACTTTGGGATTTTAAAAATCCTCTCCTTCCTCCTGAGCATCCAGAGCCCAGCAAGGACCAACCTTTAATTGTAGAGAATTCTAGAGGGACTCTGCTCAACTAAAACAAATACATATACACATACCCAATGGTTGACACTTAGTAGGTGCTCAAAAAATATTTGTGGAAGGAAATCTCATCATCTCTAAGGAATCATGAATTTCAACATATCTCATCACTCTTAAGTGGTCAGTTATTTAGCTTATGCTTGAATACCTCCAGTGATGGAATGCTCACCACCTTACAAGGCAACCCATTTTACTTTTTGATAGCTCAGTTATTAGAAAGCTTTCCCCTTATATTGATAAAGTTTTATACCTTTGTTCAAGGTTGAAATTAGAATGTAAAGAAAGGGCAGCATATTAACAGTAGATATCTCTAACCCCATAAAATAAAGTTCAGGCTGACCTCTTAAATTTAGATTAGGATTTCTAAACTCTCACAAGAAACAATTCAGTTTAATGGAAAAACATTTGTATTCTAATTGAGTCTCTGACATAAATTGGGTGATTTGAGCAAACTGTTTCCCCTTTCTGCATCTCCTTTTCCTTTTCTGTATAATGGGATTCTATAATGATACATTTGCATGGAGTTGAGAGAAAAGTTCTTTGTAAACGTTATGTCATATGATGATGAACATGTGTGATTATGCTTAGATCCTTTAGGCATTTTCATTTAATACCTTCTAGTAAATTCCCATCTCAGGCTGTTTTCGAAGAAACTTGCTGCCTCGGTTTCCCTAATTGTCAAGAAATCTGTGCTGAGCAGCTATCTCTGAGCTCAGTACCTCCCCTTCGGTTCAACACTGGCACACCCTGGCATTGAGGGATTGAAGGTGTGAGCAATGAGTTAACAGAGCTAAGGGGTCTGAAACCTAGTATCCTGCTCAGGCTAAATTGCAGCGTGGGTGGAGGTGAAGCTGTGTCCCTGGGCTGGGGACCAGCTGAAGGGGAACTGCCGCAGTTCCATTTCCTCTTTCGTGTTTCCACATTTCACATTTATTCCATCCAAGATGCCAGCGTTCGCAAACTGGAGGAAGGACGGGCAGGGAGCGCCCGAGTTAGCGGGCATCTGGGAGCGGGATTCTCAACCTTTGCTCCTAGGAGGAAGAGGAGTAAAGGAGGAAGAGTGAGCTTTATACAAAGGGCAGGCCAATGCAGAGGAATTGATGGTTGATGTTCTCCGAATTCTTCCGCCCCCAACCCCTTTTTTATTCCTCAATCCCCCTCCTCCTCCGCGTCCCAAGCTCTGGCTAAGAGTGGTGATCACAGAGGCGTTCTTGTGAGGTTCCCTGGCCTTTCGAAGCAGTCGAGAAGGGCCTTACGGGATGCCAGGAAAGCCTAGGGCCAGGGTTCGGGGAGGACTTATGACGACAGTTCAACCTACCTACTCTCTTCTTTGCGAGAGCATCTCTAGACTGGCCACACACAGGCTCAACGTCTACCTCTAGTAACTTTCTCCCTTTGCAAGGAAAATCGGAGACCAGGAGGGAAGAGAAGGAAGGAGGTGAAGAAAAGAGAGGGAGGAGCTCCGTGCGCGCGCCCGCCTGAATGTGAGTGCGAGGAAGGGCGCGCGCTCTCTCTCTCGAGTCCGGAGGGCGAGCGCGCGTTCCCTTCCGCGCCGGGTCTCCGGGAACGCGTAGCCTGCACTCGCTCCAGCTGTAGTTAGTCTGCACCTCGGCGCCTGAGAGGAGCAGAGCTGAGCCGAGCGCTGCGAACGGGAGAAACGAGGACAGGACTGGAGAGGAACGACACGGAGTAGAGCTTGGGGCAGCCAGAGGAGAAAGTGGAGCCACCTCCACCTCAGAGCCAGCGCTGGGGCTTGGGAAGAGTGAGCCAGCCAGCCGGGCAAACAAAGGAGCAGCAGCCGGCGGCGGCGGGGGGCTGCCGGGCCGGCACTGGGAGAGGGAGGACGGGACTCTTTGTCTTCTGCAAGGGACACTTCCTAGAGGGAGAGCTTCAGGAAGAGGCCGTCCGGAGCCGCAGCTGTGTGCGCCCCGGCCAGCCGGGCGGGCAGAGAATGCGGCGCTCTTGGCCGGTTCCGGAGCTCAGCGCGCCCCGGACAGCGGCGGGCGCGGGCAGCTGAACCTCTCCGGAACCCCAGACTTCTGTGTGGTGAGGGAGGACCCGGCTTGAATCGAAGAGTCTGGGGACTTTTTCTTGGCTTTCCAAACCTCAGCTTGGGACTGGGAGGCTCCAGCTTTCCGCACCAGAGAGGTTGGACACACGTGGAGACCTCGGGGGACCGACCCTGCTGAGGTGCGGAGGGAGAGTGGGCGGCTTTGCCAAGTGTGCTGCCTCTAGGGAACTCGCCGGGATCGCCTCGCCCCCCGCCCACAGGCAGCGCCTGGGCTTGAAGCCTCTTCGCCCCGGAGGAGATTGACTGGAGGCGGATGCTGGTGGGGAAGAGCTGAGACACTTTGCGGGAGGAGAAAGTCTCCTGGAAAAAGAGAGGAGAGAGAGAATCTGACGCCTCCCCCCATATTCCTTGTCCCTCTTCTCTCCTTTCCCGGAGGACAACCCGGAGTTCGGGAGACATGGCCGGGGTTATGTGTACTTTCCTTTCTCCTGGCCGGGGAGGTTCGTCTTGAGCCCTAAACTGAGCCGAGCCTGCCTGTGAGGCGTTGCACTCGTGGGAGCGGGCGCTGACTCTGTTGCGTTCCCCTGACGCCGGGCTCTGGGTCAGAGGCAGTGGGAGCCGGTTGGCTTCGGCGGGCCCGTCGGGCGCCGCCACCATGGAGGAGTGGCGGCAGTGTGGCCGCTGGCTTATAGACTGCAAAGTCCTACCCCCCAACCACAGAGTAGTGTGGCCCTCGGCTGTGGTCTTCGACCTGGCTCAGGCGCTGAGGGATGGGGTGCTCTTGTGTCAGCTGCTACACAACCTTTCACCTGGATCTATAGACCTCAAAGATATCAACTTCAGGCCACAGATGTCCCAGGTAAGTGGCTTGGGCCTGGGGAGGTGGAATTGGAGAGATTTAGAGATGAAAGGAATCGGGTAGAACATGTAGTCCCACTCTCTCATTTTACGGGATCAGGAAATGGAGCCATCAAGACTTGCCTGTCAGTGGTCACATAGCTACCGAGCGACAGGGAGAGACTTTCAAATTAGCGAGAATACTCATTCCTTCTTTCTTCCACCACCCCCTGGGTACCATCCATCCCATTTCAAAGATGTAGCTTGACATAAAATGGGAGGGGGGGAATAGAAGAGAGAGTTTCTAAAACTCATGCTGTCCTTCTAGTTACCCCTGACCCAGAGGGCAGTAGATGATTCGCCTTCAGAACCCTTAGCTCCGCTGAAGCATGCATGGGCAAATTGGGGGAGAAACTAGAGAGAACAGCGGAGAAGAAAAGGATTAGAGGAACCGAGATTGTAATGTCACTGACAGTTGTCTGGGCCCTCCCTTCGCACCTCCCCTAGTTTGCGGATCTCTGCTCTAACTCCTCCCCTCCTTCTTCCTGAATGGACTCTTCGTTCTAGAATTGGATTGGTTTTGCTTTTTTAAACAAATGAACTTTATTAAGGAAGAGTCATTTCAGGATAGTGACGGGAAAAGTTGGCTCCAGTATTCTAAGAACAGTTCTTATGTCTGCTTTATGTTGACCTGGAAGGGTGGAGACCTTTTACAACTATCCTTTTATCTCCAGATATCTCGTCCTTACCCTCCTCTGCCCACCCTATCCCATTTCTTGGCGGGGAGGTGAGGAGGAAAGGGAATGCTTCCCTTGCAGTTTTCTGGTAGTACTGTTTTTAAAATATTGTGGTTCTTACCTGATAACTTGGTGGTTGTATAAACAAACAAGCAATTTGGTAGCCTTTCAGTGGGAGTTATTTGAAGTGTCTGTGGCAGAAAGTGTTTCTTTTTTAGGGCCAGAGTTTACAGAGTCATAGAAATTTGGGCTAGGGTGTTACATTTAGTGTGAGGTAACATTGTTAATTGTTATGGTTTTAAAATGTCTTTGTTTGATCCGTGTGGGGCAAAGGGCCACCAATTAGGGCATCACCTTTTTACTTGCCAATGCAAGGAAAGACTTAAAGTCAAGAAGCAAAGGAAGTCAAATGTTGTCTGTTCTCTTTTGCTTCTTTTTCTTTTAAAGATAATAAAGTACAATTTCCCAGTATACAGCACAGCCAACTTAAGTATTCTGGTATAAATCCTTTTTTTAATCTAAATTGTATTGTTTGTTGAAACAACCAGTTCTTCTCTTGGAAGATGGTGTTTTTCATCCTTTATTACCAACTAACTTTCACCAGATTTTTCTTTAACATTATTGGACAGGCTTTTCTGAACTGATCAGGAGCAAGGCCTGTGATTTCTTTGGCATAAAGAGGTTCCAGTAAGGTATTTACTCCACCAGTTTAGGATGGTACCTATTCTGCAACCCATGTTTATGGAGAGTTGTTTACAGCAGTGACATCAAATTCAAGTAAAAATTGTAGGCACTTATTCTGCAGTGTATTCACATTATCTGTGTTCTATTATATTAAAAAAAAACCAAACAAACCCTTACCTTCAGTCTTAGAATCAATACTGTGTATTGGTTCCAAGGCAGAAAAGTGGTAAGGCCTGGGCAATGGGGGTTAAGTGACTTGCCCAGAATCATACTGTCTGAGGAAGTGTCTGAGGTCGTATTTGAAACCAGGACCTCCCATCTCTAGGTCTGGCTCACAATCCACTGAGCCACCCAGTTGCTGGCCATCCTGACCCCTTTCTATTGTATTTTTATGTATTTTGTTAAATGGAAATTTGGCCACAAAACCAAGCACTCATGATCTAGAATACTAAAAAGTTAGATGACCAGTCCAATGTTATACAACCAAAATGTTTCAGAGATGAGACTTGAACCTAGCTCTTCCTGACTCTAAGGTTCATCTACTATGTCATGCTGCCTCTTAGTCTTTTTTAATCTTAAGTCTGTATATGCTACTTTTCTTAAGGAGACAGAGTAAAGCCAACTCTGTAACTCTACTAGGGAAAAGGAAAAAGGTATCTTTTATACTTGTCTTGGGTAGCTGGAAAAATGTGAATGTGAATACTCTCTTTGGTTTTGGCTCTTGCTATCTCTGAGATTTACGGATCCCACTTTGGTTAGCACATCAGTATGGAGACTTCTCATGTTTCATAAGTGGTTCTTGTCCCAGAAGAAGTCCTTCATCTGGGATCTACCCAACCTTCTGGAGATGGCCTTCTGAATCCTTCTGTGAAATCTTCCTTCTATCATGGTTAACAATTAGCCAATTACCTTTCTTCATAAAGAAGGTAGGGATACAAAGAGAGTTTTGAAATACCCAAATCTTGTTCCACTATTTTTCTAACTAAAGTAACCAGCCTTTGGAGGGGGTAGGGTGGGGGGATGTCTTTCCCTCTTTCCCCCCCCCCCCCATTAAATAGAAACTGAAAAAAAATATTATTAATGATTACATTTGAAATGCAAAGCTCTGGACTCAGAACTGAGATGAGTCTTTGATTCCTGCTGTCCACACCCCCTATCCCTCCCCATCCCCAAACTAAGTAGTGTATGCTGAATGAATTTCTGATGCTGGCTTTTAAGCAGCTGGCTTTACCAAATCTTTCCAAATGCCCTTTACCACTTTGACCTTTTCAGTTGAAGAGGCTTGAGCAAATAATGCTGCCTTACACTGCCACAGCATCTGTCTCAAAGAGGTTCAGCTTTGGACCAGCCTTCTCATTAAGTCATCACAAGGGAGGAGTGATGGAGGTCGTGCCCATCTGAAGAAGGTTCTAAAGTGCAGGGCATTCAATCAGTAAATATTTATTAAGCACCTACCTTCATGTGCCAGGTACTCTGCTAAGAGTTGGGGATGTAGAAGAAAAGCAAAAGACGTCTCTGCCTTCGAGAAGCTCACATTCACAATGGAGGAGACAACATGCAAACAACTGTGTGCACACAGGCCACATAGAGGATAAACTGGGAAAAATCAGCTGAGGGAAGGCGCTAGAATTAAAAGGGACTTGCTCAAAGTCATGCAATCCAGAGCCAAAATAATATTAGGGATTATCTGTCTTGAGAGGGAGGAGGCGAGAAAGACTGTTTCAAATGCTAGACTAAAAGACAGTCTCTTATCTTAACATAAAGACAGGATTTTCCCCTGGAGGCACCTTTTATTCAAAGCCAGGAAACGCCTGGTGGAACCCAATTAAGATTGTCCTGTCAGCTCCCCTGGCTGTGCTGATGGAGATGACCAGCCAGCCCCCCAGAAAGGACACCTCTCTGTGTCTTTTGTTTAGAGGTTACACCATAGCTTTCTCCTTGACTTGGCCCCTTGAAGATTCTGACCTGAAAAGGCCTGGGTATTGTTGGGGAGCGTTTTCATGGGCATGCTGGTGTATTAATGGCACCCTCTCTGTTTTCCATCTCCCCTACCCTCTCCTTCAAAGGCGGCTTAGTCTTATTTGTGAACTTTCATTACATTTCTGGGACTCAGCTCCTGAGAGCCCAGTAATCAGTTGACCTAGGAACTGCAACAACAGTTTTGTAGTCAACTTCTGAGGTCCTGAGATGGGGCAGGCCAGGAACAACCCTTCTTCTGTTCCCTACTATACT
Source organism: Gracilinanus agilis (assembly GCF_016433145.1). NCBI lineage: Eukaryota > Metazoa > Chordata > Mammalia > Didelphimorphia > Didelphidae > Gracilinanus > Gracilinanus agilis. The sequence goes on from NC_058131.1 coordinate 276,823,068, forward strand.
CTAGTGATTTTTATATCAGTGTGTAGAGGAGGCGCACTGGAAGAGAAATGAATAACTGCCTGCTACCATGGCAGAGGACAGTAATGAGAAGCTGGAAATTTCTGTTTCCTAGATTTGTTCAACACACATTTACTGAGCACATGAGCACTGCTTTAGGTACTGTGGACAGTGTTCTGTGGAAAGAACACTGGACTTGGATTGGGGAGATCTCAGTTCTAAACCTAACCTTTCTTTTTAACTCTGTATGACTTTATACAAGTTCCCCCTTTTTTTTCTGGGCCTCTAGTTTGCCATCTGTAAAGTGGTGGAGGGGAGAGTAGGGTAAAAGTAGATCTTTTTAAATTGCATCCCAGTTCAGGCACTCTTTGTTCTAAGACCCCTTCCAGCTCTGACAGTTATTAAAGTATTAGTCCCTGTTCTCAGAGATGTGGCTATTTAATCCTTCAGTTGTGTGTGATTCTTCATAACCCCTTGGGCCATAGCTATTCCTGGGTGTTCTTGGCTGGGATACTGGAGTGGTTTGCTATTTCCTTCTTCCATGGATCCCGCAAATTCTTTTGTTAGGCCATGTGACGTTAAATGACTTGCCCACAGTCATGTAGCTAGGAAGTGATAGGGATAAAAAGACTATATTCATAAGACTATAAAAAACAGTGGAACTTACATTTCTGAGACTCAGCAGATTTAGGAAAGTATATTTAATATCTTTCTGTTGTCCTCCCTTCTCTTCTTAAAGCAACTTAATTAACTAGTTTGAAAACCTTTTGAGATCCAAATGAGGAGGGAAAAAATTGGAGTTTCCTGTGATACCTCTCAGATAACCCTCCAAGTCCTCAAGCACTGCTATTCCTTGAAGTCTTTAGATGCCTGGGAGGTGAGTCTGTAACTGTTGGTAATCTGATTGTCAAGTTCAAGTGCCAGCCTGTGCAACCCAGATATCGAGTTCTCTTATTCACCAGTTCCCTCATAATTAAAGAGGAAAGTTTCCCACCTTCGTCGGTGCTTAGATTTCCCTTAGTTTTCCAGGTGTGCTGCCCTGACAGTTTTGAGATTTCATGCCTCAACTTTCCTCTCATTATTGCCCATGTAAGCATTTCACACTAGTTTATCACACTTAAAACCAGCATTTGTAGTAGATGTGGAACCTTCATTTGGTCTCACTCTTTGTTTTGTTGTTGTTGTTGTTGTTTATTTTATTTTAATTTTTTTATAATATTTTTCCATGGTTACATGATTTATGTTCTTGCCCCCCCCCATCCCCATAGCCGATGCACAATTCCACTGGGTTTTATATGTATCTGGTCTCACTCTTAAAATAATAATAAATTCTTCAAGTTTAAATCCATATCGACTATTATCTCGAATGAGTTCAGGCTAATTTATTAGTCAAAGTATCTCACCTGATGGGTCTGAAGAAGCTCAGTACAACAATAAGCATGCATTTATCTCATTATACTCAACACATTTATATATACATGTTCAACACATAAATATATATGTTCAAAGTGAAAGGTTCTTGGAGAGGTGCAAAAGTAAGACCAAATCCCAGTCCTTCTTACCTTGTGAAGCATATCATTTGTTGGGAGAATGGTGTGGTGTGGAGATGGTCTAGAATTGGCATGGAGGTCTGGTTTAGGGCAAGATCAAAGTTCAACTATCAGAATCTAACTTGGGGGTTGGGTAAGGCCTCAAAGCCAGGGAGACCTAGGCTCAAGTCCTGCCTCTGCCACTGGCTGTGTGATCCTATAGAAGTCTCAGCCTCAAAGTTCAATTCTATATATTAGGCAGAGAAGATGACAACCGGTGTTATTGTAGAGGGAGTTTCTTCACCTGGAAGTTATCTAGACCAACGAAATCACAGGTCTTGAGTCCCCATCCTTATCTTATTGGATACTACAATTCTGGGGTTTTCTTCCTTAACTGAGATCTTGCCATTATCTAAACCTGGCATCTTCTCAAGTGTCCAGCATAGTGTATGCCATAGATGATTCAGTGAGTGAATGAAAAGTCACCTGGTTTATTTGATTAAGAGTCAAACCTCCAGGGCATAATCCTATTCTTTTGGAGGCAAAGTCTTTGGAACTTACAAATGGAGATAAGAACATCTAGGTGGCACAGTTATTAGAGGGCCAGGGCTGGAATCAAGAAGACCCAAGTTCAAATCCAGTACAGGGTCACAAAGAGTCAGACACAACTAAAACAACTGAACAGCAACTGGAGATGGAGATATATTGCTGTTTGGCAACCTTCAAAGAATCCCCAGTCCCAGTTAAAATAAAATCCAAA